>NC_091746.1:78529360-78796860 GCF_043380555.1 Nothobranchius furzeri | reverse complement strand
ACGTCAGATCCGGTAGTCGACGCACCGCGCCCACTTGTTGCATCCCCAGGAGTTTGTAAATAGAGGAGGAATCTGCCTGTTTTTCCTCTAGTTCGCCCTCTTCTCCGCCTTCACTAACATCTCCGCCAAATACCGAAGACCCGGAACAACGTCCGTCCACTACTAGATTATTTTCCTGTTTTGCCCCTTCGTCTCCCGGCAATGGACAACTTCCGGGGTCAGATGCGCTGCTTCGTGTCTATCGCAGATGTAGAAAATCACCGGGAGCGCTTCTCCCTTCATAAAGGAGCTTCTTTCAGACATTAGGAGAGCTGTTTTGGTGGTAGCAGTCTCTCCTCCGTGCTGGTCTGTTTGCTGCTGGGTGTTTTTGGTTTATTTAAACTTGGTAACTTGAACTTAATGTTGGTAAAGCTACTGTTAGCATCTTCGCTAACAGCTTCTTGCGTTGGGATAAGCTGTTACATTTTGGTTAAGAGTTAATCTTTTTTGAGGTGTAGATCTCCCTTTTATTACATTTAGAGTGTTGTGGGTTTTCGGTTTAGTGTAAAATAACACCTGAGTGTGGTTTAACCCGTAAGACCACTCGCCTCATGCACATAAGTGACCAAAACAAAGCAGCATGGAGACACTCCATCTTCTACCACCTCTCAGGCAGCAGCCTGCACTCCCAAGATCTACACGTCACCAGAACATAACCAACCGCAACACAATAAAAGCAGTGTTATACAAAATGGAAGGCCTGTAGTGTTTATTCTCTTACAGTAATAATTTATCAATTTATTTGAGATTTTCTGGTTTTTGTTAATTGTGCAATAGAAAAATAATCATTAGATTAATTTTCTAGTCATTAGAATAGTCGACTATTCGATAAAATAATCGTCAGAATAATCGTTTTAAAAATAATCGTTTACCCCCAGCCCTACTAATGATCTGTCCAATTCAACCCAGCTACTGTTCACAATCTTCTGATAATCAAATGAGATTTTCACTGAAGTGTATTTAAGCCTCCTCTTTGAACATGTTCCAAGACTTTATTTTTGTTGTTACAGGCTGACAGAAACATGAAGATAGGCCAAAGTCACATTTGTTGATCACCCATCAGCCTCATCCGTTTGACCTCTTTGTTTTGGTCACATCATTAGAGGTTCAACGTATTGTAAAACTGAAATGAGAGTCATTCAGTGTGTTTTTCAATCAGTCCATCAATCACATTTTTTAATATAGCGTCTTCCACTGCCTTTACAGAAGCCCAAGGCACTGAATATATTATAAAAATAGTAAAAAAAAGCAAAAAGACTGATTAAAAACTGCATTAAAAATGACTAAAATGATAAGACAGATATGATAAAAGACTAAAAACCTCCAAAAAACCTTATTATATAAAAGCCAAACGATAAAACTTTGTATTCAATTGACTTGTGAAGACCTGCAGTGATGGAGACTGATATCAAGTGGGAGCTCATTCCATAGTGTTGGAGGAAGGACTGAAAAGGCCTGATCACCTCTTGTTTTGAATGTAGTTCGTGGGACGATGAGTTAATCCTGATCAGCCGAGCGAAAGGAGCGTGTAGAGGGCATGCATCTGTAACAACCTAGCCAGATATAGTGGGGCACCACCGTGAAGAGCCCGGAAGATAGACAACAGAACTTTAAACTGCATGCAAGGTCAGAAACCTTAATTATTGCCTTAGTCCGGCTGGAGTTGAATTGGACTGAAGTAATTGAGCTAAGGTATGCAGATAGAAAAACAAACTTCTGCGCATGTAAACAACACCCCAGCTTAGCCGAGCTGTGACAGAACTGGGAACTCCCTCCTCTGGAAGTGGGCTTCTGGTACTGTCTTCGTCTAAAGACTCTACGTGAATGTAACATCATCAAACAGTACAGTACATACCAAATGCACTGTGCTGCAGTGTTTATCCTGCAGTCCTCCATCTGCCTCACTCCCATCAGAGTTTGTTTACTATTGGTGTTCCAAAACCAACCAAAATAACGCTCACACGAAAACATGCATGTAACAACCTACCATCACGGAGTCATACGTATTTTATTAATTAGGTTTGGTAACAGACATGTAAACTAGGATACAAACTAAGGCGTTAGCCCCGTTTTTGCCATAGCTTAGATATAGATATAACCCTCCGAAATTCTATTTATTGATAGCCCATTCTTGGGATAGAGCAGTGCTCTCCAACCCTGATCCTCTTGAATTAGCTCTCTCCCTGCTCCAGCACACCGGATTCAATGGTTGAATCATCTGTTCAACTGGTCGTCAAGCTCTGCAGAAGCCATCAAATCAGGAGTGCTGAATGGAAGCTGCTGCCATTACGTCACTGAGTACCCAGTCGACCTACTAATGGGTAAGTTTGTGTCATGATTCAAGGGTGTGAATAGCAGTTACTTTTGGTGAACAACCTGTCATGGGATTAAAGACTGAGCATGTGCATCATGTTTCATGGATATGCACATCACACCTGTGGCGAGTCCCCTTTATTTGTGTAAACACGTATTCTGTGGGTGTGGCAGGCCTGATCGGTGACTTATGATGCTTCATTTACACTGAGTACGGTACGGATGTGGTCCAGTTTCTGTATATCTTCCAGACGGACCACCATTCGTATATTTTAATAGGGTAAAAATTCAGAAAAAAACACCTCGCTAAAACACGTCTGACTTCCTGTCTGACTCGTTTTATTTATTCTACTTTTTGAGAATCCACATGCAGCCTTTGGAAAAAAAATAGCATGAAGAAACTTTCCAGAGCTTTGAAACTAAACTGCACTTCAATTGATGTGAATGCTCTGACTGGACTAAATCATTTTTGTTTTTTTCCCGAGGCGGTACGGAAACCGGACCGCATCTCCTCCAGACTCCGTGTGACTGAGGCGTGAGAAAGAGGCTTTGCAGCAATATTGTAGAACTGCTTGGTGAAAGGGCTCAAAGACGCTTTAATTAGCCTCATATGTTACAAGAGAAATATTATAGACAGAAGCTTTATCTTTAAACTGATCCATCAAGACCTGGATGTAGGAGTATCTATGGGCATAAACATGACCTTGTTCCACATTATTTAAAAAAAAAACAAATGTATAAAGAGGTATTGAAACAAGAGAAATATGTGATAACTGAAAAGTTTCACTGACTTTTTGTCTTCCAATTTCAAATAAATATTGTTGCTGATGTCATAAAAATGTTATAGTTTATCCTCTGTGTCTCAGTAATGCCAAGCAAGTATAAAGGATAAACAGTTATTAGGACATGGACAAATGTCTCCCATAAAAAAAAAAAAAAAAAAAGATCTCTGAGACAAGATGAAATCCCACCAGATCAGTTTTTAAATGAATACATTTTTATTAGTTTACTTTTAACCCTAATTTGTAAACGTAAAGAAAATAATTGAACTGGAATTAGAAAAAGAACACAACCGGAATGTGTGACAACCTAATATTTACAATTTCAATTTTTATTTCATAATCTATTAAACTAAAATATCCTTCTTTACTGTTTCTGTGGTGAAAAAAAAAAGAAACAAAGAGTGAGGACGACTTATCCAACAAAAATGAGAGACTTGGATGCTGTCACATCAGAAGATTGTTGTTTTTGCCTTCAGGAATCTGAGTCAATGCTGCATCTTTTCTTGTATTGTCATGTTCCCTCTGCCTTTTGGTGGAATGTTCACTAAACACGTCTCCTTCTGAAACAGAGCTTCTTTACTACTAGTTCCTCTCACTGGTGTGTTTGTGTTGGTACGCAGCTTATTGTGAAATACATTTGCAGGATTATTCTCTCTCTCTCTCTCTCTCTCTCTCTCTCTCTCTCTCTCTCTCTCTCTCTCTCTCTCTCTCTCTCTCTCTCTCTCTCTCTCTCTCTCTCTCTCTCTCTCTCTCTCTCTCTCTCTCTCTCTCTCTCTCTCTCTCTCTCTCTCTCTCTCTCTCTCTCTCTCTCTCTCTCTCTCTCTCTCTCTCTCTCTCTCTCTCTCTCTCTGTGTGTGTATCAGTTTGAGGTATGATATTTTTATTTGACTTTTTTCAGCTATGAAACCTTAAAAACGTAAGCTTGAAAACCTTAGTCACCTCCAGCCGCGTCTGTAATGATTCTCTATGTCACCGTGTTTTTCTCATAAATCATACAACTAATTACTACCAAGGTCAGGCATCAGTAAAGCAGCAGCAGGGCTTTGGCGTACATCACCACCTGGGATGCCGACACCGGATGAGCAGCAGGGATGTTCTTGGCATCAGTTCAGCCTCTACATCGTGTTTCTTCCCATTGTTTTCTTGACATCTGGGTTTAAATGACACAGCGTTAAATTTGGCCACCTACACAGTTTTCAGGGGGTGTAACACTAGCAGGTTGAGATAATATTTCACTGCAACGACTACTCTTGTAAAACAGCTTGCCAATCTGTTGTTTTATCTGTATTCTACTGGTTATTTTTTGTAATTCTGTAAGAAAAAATGATACAAATGAAACAAGATTTGAACAACAATAACATTTCTGAGAAAGACTGAGAAAGACATTAAATGGATTTTACGGACTTTTGAATTTTTATGCTCGCGATTGCCCCCTCAGGCCAAAAGCGTAACGGCAGCTTCAATAGTAGGCTCGTGCACGAGGCGCGCATGCTGCATGTGCACACTCCTTAACGAAAATAACAGCTGAGACAGTCACGTGTGTGTGTGTGTGTGTGTGTGTGTGGCCCGGAGGACAGAGGACAGGAGAACACGCAGCTAATTAATGAAATGATTTGGTTCTGTACCTTTCTCTTCAGCACAGCCGACAAAGGTTTATGATGGGTCAGTCTTCCTGCATGCTCAGATCATTCCCTTCCCTTGCTTGAAAAATTGTTCCAAAATGAAAGTTGAACCCACATATTTTTTTTTATCTGTGAATTCAATGCCGTTCGGTGAGTCTCAAATACAAATTTGGGCATCTTACTGTAAAAAAAATACCATTAATGTAAATCAGAAACTCTAAATCAGGGGCGTCAAACTCATTTTAGCTCAGGGGCCACATTGAGGGAAATCTAGTCCCAAGTGGGCCGGACCGGTAAATAAAAAAAAAACTTCAGATTGTTTTCTTTGTTTTGATACAATCAATATAAAACAAGGCTGGAGCCTGAGGACAGTGTAGTACAAGTACAACACCTGAAGTTTACTTGAAAATTTGAAAAAAACAAAAAATCAATAAATTAAATAAACATTTCTTAGTGATTCAAAGAGCTTACAGATCACATGGCTAGATCAGTTTCATGCAGCACTTAAAGTATATTTGACTCATTTTACTTTACATCTTTTAGCTTTCACCAGCACATCAATATCAGAAGTCACATCCTGAGTGGCGGCCAACTTCAGGATGGGATTCAAGTTCTTGTGTGAGCCTTGAGTGCAGCTTTGTTTTATTTATACTCATTACAGAGAAAACTTGCTCACAAAGATACGTTTATTTTCACTCTACATTGTAAAGTATGAAAATAAAGTTTACACAACCGTCTCGCGGGCCGGATTTAACCCGCTTGCGGGCCGGATCCGGCCCGCGGGCCGCATATTTGACACCCCTGCTCTAAATGAACTATGTTCACACCCAGAATCGAACCTAGGTCTTCTGCATGAGAGTCAGACAGCTTACAAGGTGAGCAACACTCCAGTAACATTCAAACTATCTGTACCATTTATATCCTTGATGACAGCTGAAACAACGTCAAACCAAAGAACGGTTCGAAGCGAAAATGGCTATTTTTTTGCTAATTTACAGGGAAAATCTAGAAGAAAGTTCTACAGAAAGTAGCTCAGGGTCCTCGGAAATGTAGCTAGGTTCATCACTAGGCATTAGGAAGTTGCTGAGTTGGCACTACCTCTCTCTCTGCTGCTAAAGCTACAGATAGCAAATGCTACAGGCTATGCCTGAGCGTGAACGCGCATGAAGCAGCCTGCTCGAACCGAGCAACTCTCTTTTTCTGTGATTTACAGAAAAAACAGGCAATCACAGTAAAAATGCCAGGGCTCATTCTACAGCACCAGGGCATTGCAGGAGAATGTATGAAGAAGAAATGTATTATTTCTATACATGTTTTTGGCTGTCAAACTTCCATAATGTCCCTTTAACAGCACATTTTTTAACTTCAATAAATACAACATTTGACTCCGATCCTATGAAACCGTGCATGAACTGTTACACAAACTTAACATTCACTGAATATCCCTTCTGGTGTGTGAGGCACCCCGTCCCCATGAATATCGCCCTGACTGTGGATGTTTCTGACCCCTTACAGGCAGAATACTTGTGAGCTTGTGACACAGATCGTTGTCAGCTCTGACTCTTGTGAAGTGTAAGCACACTTTTAGTATATGGTGCTCTCTGACAGTGCGAGTGAGAGCGCTGCACAGAGCTGCAGCGTGTGGCAGAGGAGCTGCCTCTGTCATTCAGATACAAGCTCCAGCAGAGGCACTTCTATTGGTGCCAGGAAAGAAGAACAAAACAAACGCCAGGATGTCTTAAATTAGCAGCGAGGTGTCACAGGTGTGTAGAAATGTCATATTTATCTCTATCTCAGTAGTGATGTAATTTATTCTAAAATAAGCTAAGAATAATTATGTGATTATTAACTGAAATACAATACATTTGGTCACAGCTTTTGCAGTCCACTGAGACAATACGACTCACTGATCCATCTGGACTCTATCTGAGGATATTCCAGTATACGGCCCTCATTTACACAGAGTACAGAAAGGAAGCGGTCCGGTTTCTGTTTGGGTTCCGGACAGACTGCCATTTGAACCGAGTTTGGATCGTGTGCTGAAATTGTCTGGAAATTTGCTCCCACTAGAGACCCAAATTTGATCACATTTAATAACGTAAACTACCACATACAAAGGGAAAGAAATGCAACACAGGTTTTATTTCTCAATTGGAATAAAACAAAATTCATGGTTTTTGGTAACAGAAAAACTAATGATTTAGTTACATTGTCTATTGATGGTTTTTTAATTGATAGAGTAAATGAAGTCAGATTCTTAGGGGTTCTCTTGGACCATAAACTTACTTGGAAATCCCATATAAAATATATAAAACAAAAAATATCCAAAAGTATTGGAATTTTAAACAAAGTCAAAGGTTTTCTAGAAATTACAAAGCTTCAGATATTATATTACTCATTTATCTTCCCATACTTAACTTATTGTATTGAGGTTTGGGGCAATACATATAAAACAAACACTAATCCTTTGTTTCTGTTACAGAAGAAAGTTCTGCGAATTCTACATAAAGCAAATCCAAGAGAACATACTAACAAATATTTTGTTCGATCTAAAATTATGAAATTCAAAGACTTAGTTAACTTGAAAATTTTACTAATTATGTTTAAGGCTAGAAATAATTTGCTGCCAACTAATCTACAAAGGTTCTTTGTTTTAATCCCAAAAAATGATAAGAGTAGAAAGAAACCAGAGTTTAAAAGGATATTTGTTCGTACTACATTAAAGCAAATGTGTATTTCAATATATGGTGTGACATTATGGAATAACCTGGATGATGAATTAAAAAAATGTGCAACTACTGATCAATTCAAAAAAATGTATAAAGATAAAATGCTAAAATCGTATGATTTGGTAAGTTGAGGATGGAGGATTGATGTTTTAGTAGTGATATTATTTGTGGAAGTAAGAGAGCGGTTTATTTTTTGTGTATAAGGCTATTTTGTACTTTTTGTTATTTATCTTGTCTGAGTTAAAGGGGGTAGGTCATATAAGATTTTTTCTTCTTCCTCCCCCTATTTCACTTGAATGCTTATATTCTGATTTGAAGTTTGTATATTTAAACTTTGAGTGAAATAAAGAATTGAGTGAAATTGAGTGAGTGAGTGAGTGAAATAAACCAGATGCACCTTGCTGCGCCACGTTTCACTTCCTGCCTGGCTTTCTGAAAATCCACATTCGGCATCCCAAAAGTTCAGAAACTTTCCAGAGCTCAGCATCTGGATCCGCAATGCAGCCGACTTGAATACTTTGATATAACTCAATGACTGTTGGTCTAGGCAGAAACCGTATTTGGTGTGAATGAGGCATGAGCTCCTCTAATTGCCTCATATATTACAAAATAAATATATATATATATATAAATACTTCTCTTAACTAACTTTGGAGGATCAAGACCTGCATGACTGAGTATCTATGGAAATAAAACTAAAGGACCATAATGTTATTTTACACCTTCCAAAGCAACATCAGGCACAATATATCATAACATATGATGGTCGGCACTATTGAGACGGGAATTTTTTTTCAAATAGAATTCCTTTTTGTGACCAATTACTTCAACCCGATGTTCTGACTATCCGTGCTACCTCGTCGAATATTCCTACCGCAGCATTTTACGACAGTTTCGCTCTTGTTTACAGTGTAATAACATGCTTATTAAGCATGGTTTATTTTAAATAGGTGAAATTCTTTAAAAATACAGAACTTTAGTATAATTATTAGCAAAAACATAGTGTTTGTCATGGATCCATGAATGAGCAATGGGATACATTTTGTTTACAGTATAATAATATTTCACAAGCCATTTACAAGCTAACTGTCAGTTAAGCATACAACAAGCAGTAATGTAACAACTTCCAGAGGTAGCGCATCTCTTCAGGTAAACAGCCTGTGTGACGTAGCGCATGCATGTTTCCCCGAAATAGCACAGATAGTCGTAACACCGGAAATAAGATACTCGGATTAGATCAAACACCACCTCCAGCTGTGTGGATTCCACAATAGTTGCAGACCCGGAGACCAAAGATTCACACAGTCATGTCCAGCTCAGCAACTGTCACTCCCAAAAGTGGATTTAGCAGATATGACCTTTAAAAAAATATAAACTCTAATTTAAAATGTCCACTCGTGCAGGTGTGTGACTAGTTATTAGAATGTACTCATTTCTTTTAATATTTATAGCATCAGACTTAAATCTTTTTCATACATTTTAATCAAACTGTTTGTCAATAAAAAATCAACTCACAGTGCTTGGCAACTGATGAAATGTGGTCAATAAAAGTATTTTCAAACTGCTGTCTCATGATTTCCACTATCAAATGTATTTTTAATTGAGCTTTAAGCCATAGTTCATGATGTTGGACTTGGTATTAAATGTGAGACCATGTCCTATGAGTCATGGAAGTTTGTTTAGAGATCCAGGATTTCTTGCCCTGCAGCAGAAGCACAAGTGTAATTTTAAGCTAAAACAGACAAGTGTTTCAGCCTTTTGCATCACAGACTTCTCCATTTACTCCATTCTGCTTTACTTAATCCCAACGGCAGAGAGGTTTGTGGACACATGAAAGATGTTGTGCTGTATTTGACTATGCATGGAAGAGGCTACAGACCATAGTCGTCAGGGTTATCAAAAAGGGT
This sequence comes from Nothobranchius furzeri, assembly GCF_043380555.1. NCBI lineage: Eukaryota > Metazoa > Chordata > Actinopteri > Cyprinodontiformes > Nothobranchiidae > Nothobranchius > Nothobranchius furzeri. The sequence goes on along the minus strand of NC_091746.1, from coordinate 78,787,468 downwards.
GTGTTGGAAGGCATGCTGATCCCTAAAAGCTGGATTTTTTAAATGGACACGGAGGGTCTCAGTGGGATTTTTGTGTCATCTAACAACTGAACAAAGTTCCTTTATGTTTATGTTTGTTTATTTGGCAGACGCTTTTATCCAAAGCGGCTTACAATTTATAACCTATAGGGCGTGTTGTGATCTGTGGGGGAAACCGGAGTACCCGGAGGAAACCCACGCATGCATGGGGAGAACACGCAACTCCACGCAGAAAGGCCGCAGCCGAGTTTCGAACCTGCAACCTTCGCGCTGCGAGGCAACAGCGCTAACACCATGCAGCCACCTCCTTTAGCTGACAGAAAATATTCACAGGCATTGTTTGATGTGGTCTCTGAAGCACAAGGCATTAAAGCTGCAGCATAAAAGAACACCGAAAGAAGCAAAATAAGAAAAATGTTAAAACGTGTATTTTAATTAAATGCTGTGAACAGCGAACCCACACAGACACCAGCCTGCTGAACGTGGGTGAAACACTGGCTGCGGCAGGTAGATGTAAATTCCTACCAGCTGCGGTGGCGGGCCAAGAATTCTGATCTCATTTCTGAGACAGCATGTCCAACGCCAAGAGAGACTGCTCTCTGTTCTGACATGGCCAAAGCTTTGTGTCTCTGTCTCTCCACAGGGAACCCTTTACTTTGAACACAGCTATAGAAGCCATCTAGAAACGCATTAATTATTTTTCCTTTCCTCAAACAAACACACATTCACTGAGGCACTCCAACTGCTTCGTCTGCTTTAAAAAAGAAGCCAGTCCACCAACCATGCTAATTACTGCTCCTCTAACAATTTGGTTCTTTAACATTTCACCAAATTATTTATGTAAGAAAAACAGAGCACACATGGAACTCATTTCCAGGGACAGCTGTTTTAATTAAATGTCACAATGAGTGTTGAGTCCAAGCATTGGTCCCCTGAAGACAATTTTGGAGAGCCGTAACCACCAGCATAAACCTGTTCAAAGCTGAATACAGAACATTCATAAACTCTGGCCATATACCTCCCTGAAATAAATGCTGACAGGCACCAACAAGAAGAAATGATCAGATTTTGTACAGAAAAGAGAATATGACTCAGAGGCAGAATAAAACAGACGTGTTTCTTGCCGTAAAACATATGATTCAGATATTACTTCTGTAATTTATGTGATTTAGTACAATAATTCCATTACAATCCTACTTTACTTAAACTATATTACAAAAACATGACTAAAATGCACTGCAACTCTTCAGCAGTCAAACATTTACTTACAACGAATATCCAAATTAGGGGTTGACCGATATATCAGGCTGATATTTGACATTTTTTATACATCGCATTGGCCGATATACCTCTTTAGTAAAGCCAACTTTAAAGTCGAGAGCATCTCTGGGCAGCCTGGCACTGGTGCAGAATTAAATTTAAAAGTATTTTCTTTTGTTCCCGAATAGCACCTGCTTTAATTAATTTTCTAAAAATAATTTCCATTCAAAGTTTCTTTTTATTTACCAGTTTTAAATATATAAAATTTGTTAATTTTACTGATTGGTTTGACTACCTTCAGAGAGAAGTTTGATTTTAACACTGAACAGTGCACACAATTAAGACGTAACAATGCGGCTAAATTCAGTGTTGATTCAGCTTCTGAAATTTTGTGCATCAACTGATGTTATTTGTGACATTTTAGCATGAAAATAAGGTAGAAAACATCAGCCATGAAAATCTGCCCAAAATATCAGCGGTCTAAATCGGTTATCAGCTGACCATGACCTTTACACATTGGCATCTGTATCGGCAAAAATAAAAACAATATCGGTAGACTTCTAATCCAAATAACTAAAAGTAAATACAAATATAAAGTTGTACAAACCATTTATCCCCCAGAGATCCCACATGAGGCCGTATGAAGTCAGGGTCACATTAATAGCTCCCCGTAGTGATTTTCCTTCTAAACGTCTCACATGGTTTCATTTGATTAAGTGTTTAATTAATCCAACAAGTCAACAAAACTCAAACATTAGAGAAAAAGTCCAAGACCTGACACTAGATGTATACACGTAGAATAGTCATCTGATTTTGCTGAAAGCATATTTGTTCCCTTAAGTATAAAACAGTGCATGTTGTGGTTTAAATTAGCTTCTCTTCCTGCAGGTTGTGTTTAATTACTGGACTAATGATTTCAGCCTTTCCAGAAAATAAATAAATAAATCCTGAAAAAAGTTCTGCTCTCTGTAGTCGATGTGATCATTTGTGAAGTAGTTCACTTTTAATATTGTCAACTCTTTTAAAATTTTGGCATGTGGTTCTAATCCATGTATGTCTGTGCAAGTGTTTGTATCGTTACTCTTTTCCCTAGTGATGGATTGGCGACCTGTCCATGATCACCTGTGGACATTTGGAATACCAGCAGTTTCTGAGAGTAGATGGATGGCAAAGGCACGTTTATAGTTTTGTCCAAAAAGTCACAAGATAAAATTGTGGCATTTTTTCCCTCTCTGCTCACTTGTGTTTTTCTAACAGAACATTTCTTTCTGTTGTGCCATTTAAACGTCTTGGCTTGACGATGTGCTTTGTTAGTGTGACACCTTTATTTGACGTGCTCTGCTCACTGGTCTGTACAGATTTTCACCTCTCTCATATCTTGCTTATGACTAGAATTTCCGTTCTGTCTTCCTGAACCACAGCAAAAAAAAATAAAAATAAAAAAATATATCTTCCTCTACTTTTTACAAAAAAGGCATCATAGTAGATGACTTCTTTCTTCAGCTGTACTGAATGTCTAAGGCTAGCTTCACCCTGGGAGCATGGTGTGTTTGTGGCATGTGTGGGAAGTGTTGATTTTATATTTCAGCCTTGTTGTTAACAAATTCGAACACCGACATCGACTGTGTGTCACACACAACTGTGGTTTGAGCAGCAGACCATCCAGACTTCTGGCATGGTGCTTAATTTTCAGACCTAAATGATTCACTTTTCAACCTCTTAATGTATCATTGATTAATGTTAATATTGCCACCCCATATCAGCAATACATGACACACTGTTGTAGTTTAAATCTGAAATGAGTTAGAAAATAAAATTATATTATTTGTAACTGGACATATTTCTTGTCTCACTGATAAAAGTCTCAAACATGAGAAAATGTTTAGATTTTCACTGATCAAATATTGCCAGCCAAGAACTGACAAGCCTTAAAGCTGCAAAAACAAATGTGGAAAACAAATTAGCTTACATTTGTTTTTTCATGCCACTTAACTCATTCACTGCCATTGACGACTAAAGTCATCATTTTAGATCCAACAGTTCACTGCCAATGACGACTAAAGTCGTCATTTGCATTTTTTTACTGTTTGAGCATCGGAACGAGCCCCCACGCTGAGAGAACAAACATCTCAGCCCTGAAGCCGATCTTCATCCGGATACGTCACAGGTCACATGATCAGGAAGCAACACATCCATGTGTTAGGAGATCGTTTTGGGCCGTTCCTGTAAAAAAAGTGAGGCGAAAACCGGAAAAGCGTCTGCCGATCACAATTCGACAACGGATTATGAAAGAACGGAGAACGCTCGAAACACGCGGCTTCTTCCTTATGTAAGAGGTGAGTCTCCTCTTTGTTTTGGTTGTTTTGGCATCGACATCATGCTAGCGCGCAGCGTTCTGTGACTCTTAAAAAAACAGTAAAAACGGTGAGAAACGCTGGCAGCGAAGGCCATTAGTGATCAGGAAACGGCTGGCAGTGAGTGAGTTAACTGCTGCATGCCACTTGCTGCTTAGACTACTGCAACTCTCTTTTCACGTGTCTGAGCAGAACCTCCCTGAACTAGGGTTGTCACGGTATGAAAATTTAACCTCACGGTTATTGTGACCAAAATTATCACGGTTTTCGGTATTATCGCGGTATTTTTTAAACGGTGTTGCATATGTTCAGAAAGCATTGATAGTACTGTTCTACACAAACTGAAATAGTTCTGAAAAGGTTTAACAGTGTTTATTAAACCTAAAATAACACAAAGCCTTAGCAAAAGTGCAACTTTTCACAAGTAAAGGAACAAATAGCTTATTTTTCTGGAACATGTTACAGTAGTCAGTGCAGGTTTAAATTATACAAATCCAAACATTCAAAACATAAACAATATGTAAACAAATCAAAGAAACACCACTTGTTTTCTCATATACTTGTTTTCTTCATTATCAAAATGAAAATCTAAAACTCCAGTCCACACTTGACTTGAGCACTGTACAAGTCAACCTTAAAAAATATGTATTTAAAATAAATATCCACTTTAAACAAATTACTAAAATAACTACTACACTATGTAATCAAATCCAAATGTTCAAGTATAAATGGCATTGAATAAGTAAACAAATCCATGACAAGGAACTAATTGTATATTTCTCTTCATCATCAACAAATAAGATGCTTCATCCAGCAACAGGGTGTCCGTGACACGGTTTAAATGCTGGCAGAGGGCGCTGCGGCTGCAGTCTATAGTGACTCGTTGCATTCTCCCTCAACCAAAAGTCCTCACGTCATGCATTTCAGCTAAAATGCTAATGTTATCTTACCTTGCACTGGCTGTGGAGACGTGGGTGATCGTCACGCAGATGTGCCATGAGATTTGAAGTGTTGCTGCCTTCTGCAGACACTTGTTTCCTGCACGTTCTGCAAACGGGATAGCCGTCTTCTATTAACTGTCCCTCAGCATTTTTCAGAAATCCCAAATATGCCAATACTTCCGATTTAGTCTTCTTTGAGGGCTGATGGATGTCCTGGGCGCAGCCGTCTCCTCCTTCGGCCATTATTTCAGCTTCAAAGTTTTGGTGCCGTTGCAAATTAAAAAGTGCGTGTGCGCGCAGCGGGAACTTCAGCTGAAGCGACGGTGGCTGGTAAGGGTCATCGCGCCGAAACCGCGGCCACGGTAAACCCACCGAGATAATTTAGTTTTTTAAAAACTGGACGGTTATTTTTATTGTCAACTTTTTTACCGGGGTTTACCGCTATACCGGTTACCGTGACAACCCTACCCTGAACCGTCTACAGGTGGTTCAGAACGCCTGTTCTCGGCTTCTGACCAAGTCCTCCAAACACACCCACATCACCCCACTTCTCCTCCAGCTTCACTGGCTACCAGTCAACTTCAGGGTTCATTTCAAGATCCTGGTTCTGGTCTATAGGGCCTTACATGGACAAGCACCATCTTACATTGGTGATCTTCTTAGTCCCTACACCCCCAGCAGGTCCCTGAGGTCCAGTGATCAAAGCCTACTGGTTGTGCAGCACCAGGTTAAAGACCACAGGTGACAGATCATTTGCTGCTGTGGCCCCCAGACTCTGGAACTCTCTCCCCCTGAGCCTGAGATCAGTGGACTCAGTGGACTCCTTTAAAAAGCAGCTGAAGACTCACTTGTTCAAGCTGGCTTTTGTATGACCTTCTTCACCTCTCTCTCTTTATTCTGCTCTCCCCACCTATTCCACCTTCCTCAGGATCCACTGATTTCCCTCTTTCCTGTTCACTCTCTCTCTTTCTTAACTTTTTTTAAATCACAATTGCCTATTTGTTGCTCATTTTAAATACATTTTTAACCATTTTCTAAATTCTTTTTTATATTTTTACATTTTTAGTTTTGGTGAAACGCCTCGTGATTTTTATCTTGAGAGGCGCTATAGAAAATATATTGTCTTCTTCTTCCTCTTAACAATGTTCTAACATACTATAGTGATACAAACACTGTGGAGATTAAACAAAAGAAAAAAAGAATAAAGGTTCTCTCACATTTTAACTGGACCATTCGGTTGTTGGTCTCGCCAAACTACCACACTTCCGTATGTCCCTGGGCCCTTCATTCATTACGCACTCGCACATTTAGCAATAGTAACAGCTGGCTGCTTCCACTTCAACTTCAGGACAAACTATCAGATTCCCAAAAGAAGAAAAACACTATCTGAAGTCACAAACCTTAAAAAACTGCAATTGGTGTTAAGCGCCATCTTGTTTACTTTGGCAAGTGATTCTTAGAAGATACCTGAGGGGACAGGTGTTCTAAGACCATGTATGTCTTCAAAATAGCTTGTTTGCAGATTTGCTATAACAGATTTTAGGCTGGCCTAAAAAAGTTTTGGTGTGCTTTAACACCCTCTAGCATCCATTTTAAATGACATTAAAATGAACTTCCACACTCTCCTCCTCACTGTGTGACTGTGTTTTCAGCACCTTCTATCTATCTAACTGCTGAAATGTCTCCTCAGCCTTCAATAGTTTCTACAGCAGCGGTTTATTAACAAATCAAACAAATCACCTGTGTTCACAATCTAAAACATGCAGGAATCATGTGCTGGAATCAGACTCCAGTGGTAGCATGTATATGTAGACACCTCATTACATGCTGGAGAGTCGTCTCATTTTGCTTCAACAGATTAAGGTTTCCTTTGTTTCTTAGGAGGCTCCGCCATGATGAACACGCTACAATAAATGCGAGCTGTCTCTAACTCGTCTGAACTGAGGTGTAAACATGGGAACTGTAAAGTGTTACTGTTTCCCGAGAGATACGTGACTTCAGGTCACCGGTCCGGAGAGACTCAAGTTGCAAACGCGGTATTCTTCCCACAAAGAGCAGAGGGAGATGAGAGACGATAACTAATCCACCTCATAAAGAGTCATTTTAGCAACTACTGGCTTATAAAAATAATTTAAAAACATGAAAACCATAAACAGCAAAGGAACTATTATATAGATGGGCTGGATTCAAACTGTAGCGGCTGCTGCAACGACATACCAACACAACTACCACATCAAGGCTGTGAGACCAATATAACCAACTTAACCTCTTTCAAAAAATAAATAAATGACTGGCCCTGCACAGTTTAAAACAGTGTGTACTCACAATCCTGATGGGTCGTTCAAATATCTCTAAGGTAGCAACAAGATAATTTCATCTAGGCAAACAATTAAAGAAACGTTATTATCAGTCTGAAGGTTTCAGCCTCTCACACATGGTCAGCCACCTGCAACGTCTACTAAAATATTGTAATACAAATAATAAAAAGCGACCAGTAGCAAATCAGAGGTAACATAAAAAACAAACTCAAGTCATTTCAGTATTAGCCCGACCAAAAACATAAAACACATTATGAAGTTAGATGAGGGGATTTTAGGTATTTGTGGGTTTGAACTAAATAAAACTGTGAAGCCCTTAAAAGGGAATCTAACTGAGTGGATATTACAATACTAATAAAGCGGTGCACGCGCTGGAGTGCATGTGTGGTTGAGAACACGCCGGATACTGAATTCAAAGGAAGCAGAAAACAACTCAACCATATGCATTGTTAATACTGTTGCTCTCATTAGGGTCAATCACTTTTGCTTCATTAAAATTCAATGGAGCTAAAAACTTTAAATGCTTTGCCTTGACAACTCAGTGTTACTCAGCCAACACTAACAAGCTTTGCTGTTAGTGACACTCAACAGGCAGCGCGTCTGGAAAGAAGGCAAAACCAGGACAGCTTGGCTTATGAAACGCACATTAAAAAGTAGCTATTTAAGATTAGGCTGTGTCAGAAAATAACAGATCTGTTGACAGTTTTTATTCTCCTCCACGATGCACATTCTTAACCCTTTGATGCAATGTAACATGATGAAGGAGCTGTTTCCTCAAGGTTATTTAACCTCAAAGTCAAAGTCGTTTTTATTGTCATTTCTACCACATGTGCAGGACATACAGAGAAACGAAATTGAGTTTCAGTGCACACAATTCAAAGATCAGACATACATGGGTAAGACACATGACAAGAATTGGTGACTGCGGTCATTCGCAACATGAGTCGCGCTACCTTAATAGATAGATGAAAAGGGTGTTACATGAGGATAATTAGGGGCAAGGTAAAAAAAAGGCATAGCAGAGTTAGACCCAGCAGGGAGTAACTCTATTATACAAAAAAAAAAAAAAAAACTCCTCAACATAAAAGCACAAACAGCACAAATACAAAACATCAGAGTCCGATGGGGAGGCGGGGTTGGGCGGGATCCTGAAGCCTCCAATGGGAGCTGACGGTACGGCGCATCAACCTGCTGCAGACCAACAGATGGGAGGGAGAAATAAGGAACAGAGAGCACATTGAGTTTCCCGCAGGTCGCTGACCTCAGCAGAAGTCACAATCTGAAGGCCGGGGGGGGGGGAGGTCGGGACACAGCATCTGTCAGCATTCCTCCTTTCGTGGGGGTGTGTTGAGCAGCCTTGAGAGACTGCCTTGGCGTCAGATAAAGGATAAACATGGCTTTGTTTGGGGCAGGCAGAGATCATTTTCCTCTCTGCCTTGGAGTCTATAAGTGGTCATTCATGTCCACCAGTGAGCCAATTTTATGTTCTAAACATCCCCGCATCTTCCGGTAACCCTCTCCGAGATTACATCCATCTTGCGTACTAATACAGGCAACGCCGTGAGGACATTATCCAGCTCTCGGTTCACCTCGAGTAACGTCCCAGTCTGTGAGGTCACCGCACGAGCGGCACATTCCATGGGCGCAGGTCGCACTCCAATTGCTCCCGTCTTCCCAAATTTCCAGAAAACTAGATATCCTCCCACTCCAATCAGAAGAAATCCAGTGATCATCAGGCCGAACATCCACAAATCTTCCACGTCCTCGATGGACAACTGAGAAAGGCACCTCTTCCCACAGTTGCCTCTGACACAGTGCTAGAGTGCATGAGACAGCCTCAAGGTCATGCATTTGCTTCTAAACGGTTTACTTTCCAGCAAAAGAAGAAATAAGATGAAAAGATTCTTTTCTTTTATTAAATCAAAGAACTCTATTTTGAATAAAGCTAATCAAAACAACTGTTAGTCAATAATACAATGTGACTAATCTGTGAAATCACAATGTTATGATTAATATGGTTTTAATAAGTAATATGACAATCTAGTTCACTAGACACATTGACACACGTAAGGTAAACAACCGCATGACACATTGCTGTTGCTGATCCAATCAGAACCTTCCTAGTCTGAAGCGTGGCATAGTCTCTGTGGTGTTTATAAATCTGCCAGCTTTGATTCGACCAGAATTCAAAACATCCAGATTAAAAATAGTTCCAACGCCATCTTAGTTCATTTCTCAAGATCTCACTGAGTTCACTGCCTGCAAAGCGAAGTATTGGACCGGCCATCTGTACTTCTATATTGAAGCTGAGAACCATCAAGCTGGGAAAAATCTGTTGTTTTTACCAACCAAGCAATGGTTCCTTTCAGAATAAAAGCTGAACTCGCTGACCCAAGGAGGGTCCCCTTTTGACGCTGTGAACCACCTGTCGCTTTTTACCTGGAGACTATCCAAAGACTGGTTTGTCGTACTGTCGACGCTGTTCCATCGGCTCCAGTACTACAGGAGGGTCTGTGGACCTGGCTTCCAGATCTGTGCGGAGGTCTCATTCTAAGGGTATGTAGATGCGACAAAATGGCGTCTCATGTGTTTATGACTATCCTGGTCAAACTCTGACCAGTTAGGAGCAAAACATCATCTCCCAATGAGACTTGTCTCTCCAGATACGAGAGTTCTGATAATAACACGACTCACACACACATCCATCTCACACCTCATTCAAACAGAACATCCATCATTAGAGAGTTAGTATTGTTTAAATTGTTTAAAATTATTTAGTAACAAACTACAGGGTCCAAAATTAAATTTTTACTCACCGGCCAAGTTGGCCGGTAGATGATGAAAATCTACCGGCCAAGCATATTTTTTACCGGCCAAAATTCTAAATGATTTAGATCTACCTAAAGCATGTAATTCTATATTATGTTGATTCCAAACAGAGTGACAAAATAATTAAAACATCAATTAATAAGGAAAACAACTCTTTTGTCATTTTTACTATTTATTTATTTATTTTTAGAGATGTTTTTATGAACTCTTTCATTGAAATCTAGTCAGACTCCATGTTTTCTCTGTCCATGAAGTCTGGCCTCCTGCTTCTGACACCATCTTTGTGCCAAAGCATTACAGCCTCATTTGGTCCTAGTCCTTGATCTCTGGAGAACACAGCTGCACCATGAGAATATCTGAAAGTGTGTCAGGGCTAGGGTTGTCACAGTAACCGGTGTAGCAGTAAACCCCGGTAAAAAAGTTGACAATAAATAATAACAGTCTTGTTTGAAAAAAAAAAAAAAAATATATATATATATATATATATATATTATCTCGGTGGATTACCGTAGCTGCGGTGACCCTTACCAGCCACCGTATCATCTGCTGGGAGTTGCCGGCGGCACATGTGCACTTTGTTGTTTACGACCAAAACTTTCTTTAAGCTAAAGCTGAAATAATGGCAGGAGGAGACGGCGGCACTTGGGACATTTATTATCCCTCAAAGAAGACAAAGTTGGAAGTATGGGCATTTTTTTGGATATTTGAAGAATGCCAAGGGCCAGTTGTCTGTGAAAGGCAGCAACGCTGGTCCTGGTGGTTTTTCTTCCAGTTCGACGAGTTTTCTTTTGGAAGGCTGGCTGACTCCAGTTAAAAACCGCCACATTTCACCGCTAGTTTTAACACGAAGCTAACTGCTAACTTGATAAACTGATTGAATGGGATAGGTGGAAATGACGTTGGATGCGGCGTTCACGTTTCGCGTACGTTTGTGTAAGTTGCATGCAGGCGGGAGGAGTATCAGAAATCTGTGGAAGATGACTGATAAACATAACTAATTTGGTGCAAACATTTACTCGCCAGGTGGCAGGTAGAGCTCAAAAATGTACTCGCCTTTGGCATTTGGCGAGTGTTAATTTCGGACCCTGAAACTATCCTCTCTCTCTCTCTCTCTCTCTCTCTCTCTCTCTCTCTCTCTCTCTCTCTCTCTCTCTCTCTCTCTCTCTCTCTCTCTCTCTCTCTCTCTCTCTCTCTCTCTCTCTCTCTCTCTCTCTCTCTCTCTCTCTCTCTCTCTCTCTCTCTCTCTCTCTCTCTCTCTCTCTCTCTCTCTCTCTCTCTCTCTCTCTCTCTCTCTCTCTCTCTCTCTCAGTTAATACAAAGTGTTATCTAAATCCCTGCATTAAAAAGTTCCAATCTTCTGTTTAAATAACCCAGTGGTCCGTAAGGTGGATTTCATACTAGATATGCAATTTTAATGTCTCACGGTCCTTAATTAAATGTAAGTTACTATCGTTACAGAATAATAGTCACTACAATGGACAGGCACTCAAAATTGTTATTTATTTATTATGTATTTATTGCCATTAAGCACAGCTGTTGAAGACTATTTAATTTGAGCCCCTCCATTTGGACTTCAGTAAGTCAAGCCAAGATATTTCATGCTCAGAATGCACGCTGTCCACTAAGGTGGACATGCAACAAATTATTTGTAAATTATTAAAAGTTACTAAAAATATTTATTGAAATTTGTTTCATTCAAACCAATAGATGAATGAAAAAAAAGTGTTAAAAATCACAGTTAAAGATTTCATAATTCATGCATCAAAGGGCTAATTTATAGAAGAAATACCAAAGCAACATATATGTTGTTCACATTCTATTCAATAAACCCTCTCCCCGTACTTCAAGTCAGTCAGCATCTTATAAAGCCTTAAACATGAGCCCTACTGAGGTCATGATGCTGTTAAATTAAACTTTCACACAAAAATATGCCTCTGGGTCTAGCCAATCACGGCACCCACTGTTAATCACAGCTGCGGTAAATGCAGGCTTACAGTGTTTAATTACATCTAGAACCAACACACATGCTCAGAATTTATGCATATGAAGCAGTCGTTTGATGGCATGTTGGGTTTGGCAGACCCTTAGCATGCAAAAATCAAATCTGTGAGTAAAACACGCTTTGGAAATGTAAAATTGTTATTGTGAAGGCACTTTTCTGCACTGCGTGTGCACAAAAGAATATTCACCAGCATGGTGGTGTGTCGTCAAGATGTCAAGCGTGTGTGTAGAACGACTGAGAATAGACAGGTGTGTCCTCTCACCGCTATGCTTATCTGCTAGCGAAAGCTGATCTGTGCATTTGTGGAGTGGAATGCTTCCTTGAGATGATAGCTTTCCACTTACAAGTTGGTTTTGTGTGCTTGTATATTCTTTATGTGCTTGTTTTTAAAAACACTTTCCCGATTTTCAAGAGGATGAGTTTGGACACAACTTGAACATAAAGGGTTTTCTCAAGGTCATGGTGAAATGAAAAATGCTGGCCTCTTTTTGCACGTAGTAAAAACACCTGAAGACATCTTCACAGTACTGTTCGTGATTTTGATGGGTGTAAAATAAAAAGTAGTGCTGGTCACGATCCTCTTCACACAGAGGAAAGACACTCCATCATCTAAAAGACCTGTTTGAACATGGCTAGATCCTGACAACATTTAAAAATCTCCTTCAGAGTGAAAACAGTCAAACAAATGCTACAATAAATATTTTAACTACTTTTTTCTTTTATGTGCTAATATCTCCAAAACGTTGTCCTGTGTTCTGACCATGCTCTATGTTTCTGCAGCAAATTCCCATGACAGTTCCTCCAAAAGAGCCAAGAGACCTTGACAGTTTCTCAAAACACAAGAACGATAGCATGTTCTTGTGTACTAGACAAGTTCGTTCTTGGCAAGAACACCAGGATGTCCATTCTACAGAGTATTGGAGGATGAGGACGGTATTTAGAGCAGAACAATACTTCGTTGTGTCATGGCAACAAGTGCTGTGTGTTTCTAACTACGGTTAAACGACATGACATGAAAATATAGAGCTCCAGACGTCACGTGACTCTCAGTGAGTAGACGCCATGTTGGCAGGCAATAAAGGTAAGCAAAATGAACAGGATCAGCTTGGATTTTACTCCGTCTGAGTTTACGTCACACTTTAAAACTGAATAAATCATTTTATATAGCCAGAAATTAAATAGATTAAACATCTCTGACCCATACAATGCCCCTGGGATACTTTTTAAAAATGCCAGAAGCTGTCGGAGCGGACCTGGCCAGGGAAGGCCTTGGGATTTCCCCGGAGGAGCTGGCCCAAGTGGCTGGGGAGAAGGAAGTCTGGACCTCTCGACTTAGGCTACTGCCCCTGCAACCCGACTCCGGATAAGCAGATGAAAATGGATGGATGGACAAATAACATAGATTTACACGTAAGTAGTTTAAATAGAGTGCTGTGCTGTTTGAATGTATAAACCGAACGCCAAGAGAAATCACTAGTTTGATTTTTTTTCTGTGAATAAAATGAATATGTCAGGCAGGAGCGTCTCAGGATCTGTCTGAGATCTGTCTCGGTGAGACAGATAATAGCAATCCAAAGTGCTTTGTATGTGTGTGATCTGACAATTGATCAACCATTGCTTAAAAATTAAATACAGCTTAGCCGGTTAATTGCTGTGATCATAAGACGCGTAAACGGCAGCACGCAGAAGTCACGAGGCAACGTTTTACTTGATGTTTACTTGTTGCTATGAGTAATAAGACAGAAAAAGCCTCGCCAAAATAAGTTTAGGAAGCCCACTAAGAATCGTAATAAAAACATTTAAAATAAATACCATACACAGTTGAGGAAATGTTGGTTTAAGTACCTGATATGAAGTGGTAGCTGCATAAGCAAAAACCTTTACTCTCGGGATCCCACAGTTTCATTTTAGCCTGGTCACTAGCGCGTTTCATTACGATGACCCAACGTTTGCGGCACTCCAGATCTTGGGGAATCCTGTAGATGGCTCATTCCTTATGTCGTCCGTGTCTGTTCTGCATCCTGGGGCACAACAGGAATCTACCATATTTCCCGTTTGATTGAGTTTTCTGACAATAACAAATAGTCCATCTGCGGGCTTCTGCCTGCCAAAATGGCGCCATTTCGATTTGAACTGTTGCATGCCAGGAGAAGTGACGTCAACTCCCAGAACTCTATAGGTATAGTTTGTTCCTTAAATAACAACAAAATCATATTATTTGTATTATATTTGGTCCACTTTGATCAAAACTGATAAAATGCAAGCATTTTCCACAGTTAAATGAAAAATATATATACATTTTACATCAAAACAGAGCTATTCTGCTTTTATGATGATGTTCTGACAAGGTCTATGCCTGAGTATGAGGCCAGGGTGGTCAAACTTAATTCCAATTCTCAAAAAGTGAACCACACAGGTCTGACTTGATGGATCTTCTGCCACCAAGCTCCTCCATGGTCTTTTTAGAAGCTAAAGCATCATTACTACAATAACAAACCACCACATATGTGATACAAAAGTGTTGTGCATGCTCAGAACTACGGTTTACTTATAAAGCTCTATCATGCATAGTTCACAATCTAGTTTGCACCAAACAAGCACCAGAGAACCTCTTCAACACCCTGCAAACAACTATTCTGGCTGATTTTTCACACCATTGTGGTCTGCATATATTGGAGAGAGCTATAATTAAGTAAAAATACATTTATTGTTTTCTTGAATTGCTGATTGAAAAATCTCTCAACACTGAAACATTTTCGGATGAAAATTAAATAAATAAAATAATTTTTAGTCCAGAGCCCACGCTTGGCCCATTCTATCCGAGACAAATTTGGCATACAGGAAGTGAAACTTCAATGAGTTCTTTGGATCATCTCCCACTGTTTCCTCCCTGCATCATTGAGAAACAATTTGTTGTAGTCAAGTCTCCAGTGACCCACCCAAACCACCCCAACCCCTTCAGCACAATCTTTTCCTACATGTCCATCAACATTATCTCTGCAGTAAGCCAATTAGTAATCATCTGCCTTGTTTTGTTAGGCTCGCACAGTCAGACGTCCTCCGATTAAATACAAGATTTAAATAATGGGGCTTTAATCATAGATTCAGATAATTTTGAGACTTATTTTCTTACTTTAAAATCAGTTCACATAGTTTAGCAGAATACCACAACAGATATTGATTAATTCAAGTGACAATGTGTAGTTTTTACCATTAATCTCTGGAATTATCCATCACAATTTTGTTGTCAATGAATTAAAGATGTCCAGTTGTTGAAAAATATTAGCAGTTTCAAAACATGTAATCATAAAAATCTGTTTCAAAATACATGGGAGCAGGTCTACGTCTCTGGCCGACACCAAATTGGATGCCATATTCCTTTTATGGGAGCCCGTGAGGACAAAATGCATTTACTGATTTGTAACAACACTTTCGCCAATGTTAAATGTTGTTGTTTTACACATTTACCTCTTCACTCGTCGCCAGTGATGAAAGGGAGTCTGATGTGCTTGTTATTTTGCTGGAGGTTGCACTCCCAGGGATTTTTTACCCTAATGGCCATCTGTTAGTAAGGTCTTACTCGAACACAAAAATAATGGTTTCTTGTAATGATTTAGGTATGTACTGCCCTCTATCACCAGGGAAAATACACATTAGCCATGTTTACATGCGCCAAATTCCCCCAATCCTAGTCAAATCTTGGTTGATCGGAAATCCCGAATCTCTGTTTACACGGACACCAACTGAAATGATCTGATCATGCCGTGAGTTTATATGCACCAAGTATTCAATTAGATTAAATAGGTTGAGCATGCACAGTTTTCTTTCTCGGGAATTTTTTTTAAACTAATGTCATGAAACAAAATGAAAAATGTAAAAACAGAAAAACCAATTCTTCCCGACTCATTAAATCTATTTAATATTTGTATTTTGCTCATAGAAGTAACATTTTCTTCTGTGAATAACTGCAGGTTTATGCTTTGCTGCATTTTATTATTAACAATATTAAAATAAGGGAGGGTTGTTCTCGTCTCTGCCTCTAGATCAGCTGGTCCGCAGGTCTGACGTAACGGCTGGGCTGCGAGGAGCAGGGGTGGGGGTTCAGACTCATGTTTTATTACTGAACTCTTTTGTGGCTTATTATTAATAAAATGTGGCTTATTATTAATAAAATGTGACAATCAGCTGAAACGGTTGAGAAAATTTGGTTCAAACTAAATAACAGGAGATGTTCAGAAAGTTTGGAAGTCTGTGTTCATCATGTGTTACTGCATCTCATCTGCGTTAATGTGCTTTTACACAGATAGTCGGCCAGAATATTTAACTGAGGATGTTTTTCTAGTCAACATCAGCCTCCTTATGCCAACATGCCGGTTATCACTTGTAAGTCGCTTTGGACAAAAGCGTCTGCTAAATACATAAACATCCTTAAAACCAGGTCTGTTTAACCGCTGTTACCCTGTCTTCTTTACGAGCACGTCTCCAACCACCTGCTGCAGAAACAGCTGCTGCGTTCACAGAAACGGGGATTCGTGCTGCAAACCCCAAATGAATCTGGCTGCGCATTTCCAGTATAGACTTGAACACGTTTGTTAAATGATTTGTGCAATAATCAGTTTATATTACTTCCACAAAATGCAATTCTGGATTAGATATTACTGAAAAGGGGATGGCTTGCCACCATATTTAAAAGCTAGCACTCGTTAATTAGGCCGCCATTTATTTAAGTCAGGCAGTCTAAATGAGGATGGGGAGCACATGTGCAGTGAGCATTATGTTACTCGAACACTCCGAATGGCTGTGTACATGCATGTATATCGGAATGATTTCTTTCTCTTTCTTTATTGAACATGTAAATCAATAGACAAATTAAAGTATTCAAAAAGAAACCCATACATATGAAAATGCATATATATTTACATTTTTTATGTCCTTCCACCCCCCACCCCCCACCCCCCAATATTCACAGCTCCCAGTTCACCAACAATAGACAATTACAATCTAATGCAACACCCTTACAACTTTTCCTCCTCCTCCATGTAATTAATTAGTATATTTTTTTATACTTCTCTTTAAACGTATGCAATGTGGGACAAAACCACTTTTCTCAATCCTATTGAAATTTCATTCCAATTGGGCCGAACCAGATCAGAACATTCCGATTGACATGTTTACATGCAAAGTTTTTGATCTGATGGGGCGTTCAATCAGATTAATTGTGCACATGTAAGCATGGCTACTGCCACTTAAAAAATAAATAAATAAATAAATAAATAAAACTTTGTCAGGCCAAAACATAAGATCATTGAGCATGTAAAACTGCACTCTGGATTTTTGATATTCATGTACATCAGCAGACCCAAACGCATTCCCAGCAGACCCTCACTCTGCTGGGAATGCTTGGCAGAAGAACCTGTCGAGACTGTCTTCAACTCCCACCTCCGGCAGAGCTTTGACCACGTACCGAGAGCAGTGGGGGACATTGACTCCGAGTGGGCCTTGTTCCACTCTGCGATTGTTGAGGCGGCTGTTGCTAGCTGTGGTTGCAAGGTGGCCGGTGCTAGTCATGGTGGCAACCCCCGTACCCGCTGGTGGACACCAGAGGTTCGGGCAGCCGTCAGGCTGAAAAAGGAGGCCTACAGGGCGTGGCTGGTCTGTGGGTCTCTGGAGGCAGTAGACAGGTACCGGATAGCCAAGCAGGGTGCAGCAGTGGCAGTTGCCGAGGCAAAATTTCAGGCATGGGAGAAGTTTGGTGAGGCCATGGAGAAAGACTATCGATCGGCTCCAAAGAGGTTCTGGCAAACTGTCCGGCGCCTCAGGAGAGGGAGGCAGCAACCCGCTCACACGGTTTACAGTGGGGATGGGGAGCTGCTGACGTCAACTGGTGCTATAGTCGGACGGTGGAAGGAATACCTTGAGGAGCTCCTCAATCCACCTATAGGCAGTCCGAGGAGGAACCAGAGCCGGGAGACCTGGGGATGGACTGTCCAATCTTGGGGGCAGAAGTTGCTGAGGTAGTCAAACAACTACACAGCGGCGGAGCCACAAGGGCAGATGAGATTCGTCCTGGGTATCTCAAGGCTATGGATGTTGTAGGGCTGTCGTGGTTGACAAGTCTCTGCAACATTGCGTGGTCATCGGGGGCAGTTCCTGTGGAGTGGCAGACCAGGGTGGTGGTCCCCAACTTTAAAAAGGGTGACCTGGGGGTGTGTTCCAACTATAGGGGGATCACACTCCTCAGCCTCCCTGGAAAGGTCTACTCCAAGTTACTGGAGAGGAGGGTCCGATCGATAGTTGAATCTCAGATTGAGGAGGAGCAATGTGGTTTTCGTCCTGGCCGTGGAACTGTGGACCAGCTCTATACCCTTTCAAGGGTGATGGAGGGGGCATGGGAGTTTGCCTAACCAATCCACATGTGCTTTGTGGATTTGGAGAAGGCTTATGACCATGTCCCCAGGGGCACCCTGTGGGGGACGCTCCGGGAGTATGGGGTGGGTGGCTTTCTGTTAAGGGCTATTCAGTCCCTTTACCAGAGGAGCGTGAGTTTGGTCCGCATAGCCGGTAGTAAGTCGGACCTGTTCCCGGTGAGAGTTGGACTCTGCCAGGGCTGCCCTTTTGTCACCGGTTCTGTTCATTACCTTTATGGACAGAATTTCTAGGCACAGCCGTGGTGTGGAGTGTGTTGAGTTTGGTGGCAGGAGAATCTCGTCTCTGCTTTTTGCGGATGATGTGGTCCTCCTAGCTTCATCCAGCTCTGACCTTCAGCTCTTGCTGGGTAGGTTCGCGGCCGAGTGTGAAGCAGCTGGGATGAGGATGAGCACCTCCAAATCTGAGACCATGGTTCTCGACCGGAAAAGGGTGGCTTGCCAACTTCAGGTCAGGAGAGAGGTCCTACCTCAAGTGGAGGAGTTTAAGTATCTTGGGGTCTTGTTCACGAGTGAGGGAAGAAGGGATCGGGAGATCGACTGGCGGATTGGTTCGGCAACTGCAGTGATGCGGATGCTGAGCCGATCTGTCGTGGTGAAGAGGGAGCTGAGCCAGAAAGCCAGGCTCTCGATTTACCGGTCGATCTACGTCCCAATCCTCACCTATGGTCATGAGCTTTGGGTAATGACCGAAAGAACAAGATCGCAGATACAAGCATCTGAAATGAGTTTCCTCCGTAGGGTGGCTGGGCTCAGCCTTAGAGATAGGGTGAGGAGCTTGGACATTCGGGAGGGACTCGGAGTAGAACCGCTGCTCCTCCGGATCGAAAGGAGTCAGTTGAGGTGGTTTGGGCATCTGGTCAGGATGCCTCCTGGATGCCTCCCTGGGGAGGTGTTTCGGGCATGTCCTGCCGGCAGGAGGCCCCCGGGTCGACCCAGGACACGTTGGAGAGGTTACATCTCCAATCTGGTCCGGGGACGCCTTGGGGTTCTGCCGGAGGAGCTGGTGGAGGTGGCCGGGAAGAGGACGGTCTGGAGCTCCCTAGTTGGGATGCTGCCCCCGCGACCCGGACCCGGATAAGCGGAGGAAGACGACGATGTACATCATTAGTTTTATTAAACAGAAACATATCTTTTAAAACATGAAGGTCAGCATGCCAATTATTCACCATCACTGCTGCATTGAAATGTGCTTATTTCCATTTTAAAATATTGTCTTTTTAAATACATACAGTCACTAAGCAGTTGATTTTTATGTAATCTATCCATTTACAACACTTTAATCACTATTATTAAGGCCATTCTGTCTGCTTCAAGATTTCATTTGCGCTAATGTGTGTTTCAGAATGTAAATTTCATAGTCCCGAACAAAGTCAAACTTTCACACTCATGCTGACCTTAACTCTAAAGCAAAGCCAAAGTGCTCAGTCTAAAACTGATGGTGTGGACGCTCTCACCTCCTGTTCGCTGCGTCAAGTCATTACAGTGCACCGTGTCATTAGCTGATGGTGTAATCATCCATTACAGCTAAGACAGCAGAGGTGAGGCTCCAAAAAATCTACCTTCAAGATGCAAAAGATAAAGGTTCCTCTCTTCGTCTGTGTCCAAAACACACTTGTTAATAGCAGAAATTAATTTGAGTGCATTCATAAAACATATTTTTTGCTCTCTGGATTGGGAAACATTTGATCAGAAAATATCTGCTGTAAACTAACGTATTTGTTATTTTTACTCACAATTTTCTTTTTGTTTCATTAATTTCTTCCCAGAAACTTTATTTTGATAAATCCAAATAATGAATCATGTTTTTTCTCACCTTCCTTTGACCATTTGTGTTTTACATTTTCTGGGGTCATCTTGCACCTTTAGATTGACGACTATGGGTTTTAAAAAGTGCCTCTACCTCCAGGCTTTAATGCAAACCAACAAAATAAATAAACACAAACTAAGTACAACAAGAGTTAGCGCTAGGATAGCATCACAATGCCCCAATAGAAAATGGTGAATCTCAGGTTAAGCTGGAAAATGTCAAAGGAGGCCAAAACAAAGTAAAAGGCTCTCAGGTAAATGTGTTATCTTTGTATAATTTTTGTAATTAGATAGAAAACCAAACTCTCAGCTAGCATTTGTCTAACAACAGGCAGCCAGATAATGGCTGCGTCTAGCTGCAAGAGTCAAGCATAGAATCCTCTTTGTACTGACAGCAGGGAGATGCGGAGACAAAACTATCCTTTTAGCTTTAGTGTCTAGAGGATGTTTGACTTTTACCAGGTGAGAAGTCTCACTGGGATACAAAGCCGCACATTTGAAAAGAACATGTTTAGAGAAAAAGATTAAAAAAGCCAATATGTGCAATCATAATAAACTCCTATACCAGGTTTTAAACATTTCTTTGGGTTGCAATGTGGGTATTCACAAAGATAAAACAAAAGCAAATATTTCACAGGGAGAATGGTTTATTATCCTTTCATTTCAATTCAATTCAATTCAAAATTCAAAGATACTTTATTAATCCCAGAGGGAAATTAGAGTTTCAGTACGCACAATTCAGAGATCAGACATACATAGGCAAAGACACATGACAAGAACTGGTGACTGTGGTCATTCGCAACCCTGAGTCGCGCTACCTTAATAGAGATCGGAGGGTTACATGAGGATTGGTTCAGGTGGAGGGGGAAAAAAAGGCACTTCAGAGTTACCCTCCACTGGGAGGGCAGCATTGCTCTACAACAACAAAAAAAAAAACACCTCAGACAGATATGCAACAGACTTCAGACATCACACAACATAAGTGTCCACTAGGTGGGGTGGTGGGTTTGGAACTATCCACACTTCAGTTCCTGCAGCCACTACAAGCAGCGTATGTCACCACAGTCTGAACAGGGGGAGGAGCATTGAGGGTTGGAGGGTTGCAGTGACCCTGGAACGATTCGGCTGCCTTCCCGCAGTCCTGCCCAGGCTGGGATAGGAGACAGAGTTGAGTTGCCATAGCGATGGCACATTCCACATATCTTTTGAGGGGGGAGTTTTCGTTGGAGCCTTGCAGGCTCAAGGGCACCAGATTCTGATTAGGAATTATTTTGGGGCCAGACAGAGATAATTTCCTCTTTGTCTTAAAGTTCCTTGGTCCTCAACCTCTCAAAATCCCAATGATGGACATTAATCTATCCCAATCCATGCTGATTCATCCACTCTATCCTTGATGACATCCATCTTTTGTGCCAATGAATGAATCTCAGCCAAAGTTCCAAGCTTACGATTCATCTCGACAATTATGTGAGTCTGTGAATTCACAGTGTAGTGCTAACCATCTCTGAGCTCCAGGAGCAGGCCAATATTCCTCGACAGCTCGTTAATTTTCCGGTAAGCCAGGAAGCCTCCAAGGCCAATGAGCAGGAAACCCGACACCAACACCACAAATATCCACACATGTTCAGAGTCCTCCACAGACAGCTGAGATAAACAAATCAAGTTCAACTTTTTCCAGGAGTCCATGATGTGTCCACCTGGGTCTGTCCCGGAGGGGCATCCGGGAGCCCCTTCTCCCGTTAACATCGTTGAAAAAATTGTATCAATCGCATTGGGTGACTAACTGACGAGGTCGATTTTAGTGATTTCAGCTTCCAGTTTCCAGAAAAAATGCAGAAGCAGCCGTGCACCCAGCACACAGAGACAGACAAAGGGCCCAGAGGATAAGATATGGAGGAGAGGAGGAAAAAAGCGTCTGCACCCTCCGAGAGTCGGAAGAAGAAGTTTTTTCTAATTAGTAAAAGTGAATGAAAGTATCTGAGGGTTACTCTGATTGCTGCTGATGCAAAGAATGCTGGGACAGCATTGTCTCCATTGGTAAATGTCAAGGTTTTGTTGTGCTTTTGCTCAAACGTAAAAATGGTCTAATTAACCTTACAGACAGAGCAAAGTGACTCCTCTTTTATGCTTGTTTTGTTCCCTTTTGCTTCATTCATTCTGTAGTGTTGTTTTTCTGCTGCAGTAAAGATCATTAAAGGATACTTGAAAGTGAATTTATGTTCCAAGACTTTATGTAGAACAGAAATGCCTCAGGATTGAGTTGTAATAATCAATTCAAATAATTTCTATCTAAATCAATTTGGTGAATTCCTTGCATTATTTTTATTTAAAAATGTATACTACAAAGTCAATTATTAATATACAACCTGTACAAGAGGACATGAAGACAGTTCTAATATCAACATACATAATCTATGAGTTTATTCTTTCACAAAAAGAAAAACATATATATTTAGTTTTTATAACACAACAAAATCGGCCCATTTAGGGGCTAAAATGGGCCATATCATGGAAAATTCACTTTTATTAGCTTTTTATTATGTGATATTGTTATTTCCTCATGAAACCCCAAACCTGTTTTTGGCAGCATTTATGCATTTTCCTGTATCAGCTGAAAATTTGGAGTTTTACTAGGAAAATTCTGAAAACGCCGGAATAAAAACTACTTGTGTCATTGGATATTTCTTCTCTCCCTTAAGCTGGTGGCCTCCGTTCAGAAACCTGGACATTCTGTGGATAATCTGACAAATTATTTCTGCTTCGGCGACAAAACACCACTGTAAAAACCATGCATCCTATCTACAAGGATGTACATAATGGCCAGTAAAGGACATGTGTGTTGGGCGACTGTTGTTGGTAACAGAACTGGTAGTCCCATAGTTAAGAGTGCCACACTGGCATGTAGTTTTGCGCAGGTTTGCCTCTGTTTTGTCCTTGTTATAAGGTCTCTGAAATATAAACACATTAGTAAATACATTATTGTGGATGGGATACATGAGCGTAATGGTGGCAGAATAACACTGAAAAGCGCTACGCCCTCTGTTGTCCTGGCAGGAAATTGCTTTGCAAAACTCCCCAGTTGAAGGAGTCAATCCATGTGCAGGGCTGATGACAAAGTATAAAGCAGGCATAAGACGCTGTTTTAGGTGCATTTTGTCAGAGTGGGTGTGAGTGGAGTTTCGCTGAAATGAACCATTTAATTTCCGGGGATTGATTCAAGGTGACAAAAATAAATAAATGATAAATGGCATCTCAATAGTGCCAACGGTAATAATTTATCATATTTTTTGTCTGCATTTGCTCTCAAAGATTTAAAATAGCATGATATGGCTCCATTAAAATAACAATTCTTTAACATTTTGTTTCTTTTTCTGAAATCAAGTTAAAATTCTGCAGGAGACCTAACTACTAATTAGGATTGTCATTGTAATGAGGTCCTTGTGAACTCCCCATCATGTTTTATTCTAATTTTATATTATTCATCCATATAAAAAATAATAAAAATATAGACTTTAAAAGAGTTTTTTGATGGTTCCACAGTACTTTGACGTCTACTCTGTAAATCATTTTAATATCCACAGCCGCCTAATTACCTCTGTATTACTATTAGCTATCTTATTTGAATATAATATATTGTCATTGGTGTAATCCTGTCATTTTATAATCTGATGGGTAAAAACAATTTATTTGTATTAACATGGGTGTAAATAAAATACCACTTTGTCATCACGTTGGCCAACACCCTCTACTTTTGACTCTGATAGGGGGTGACTTGCTCTTTAAGTCCAAAATACATTTTCTATGTATTTAAAGATTAAATTACAAAACATCATGAGACTCAATTCAACAAAAATGTTTGATTACTCCTTCTTCACTTGTTAAAGAAAGCATAAGGAGCAACAAGAGGAGTTAACAGTGTTGGGAAAGTTCAGATCATGCATTTTTTAAAATGCACTAGTTCAGCTCATAGTGCACAGTTCCCCAAATGAACTAGTTCATAATTCTGTGTTTTTCAATATGTTGCAGGGAGTTAATAGCCTCAGAATAATGGCATTTTCCAATTCTGGACACCCATTCGGCCTACACTTTTACACAACTGTTGGTTTTACCCAGAATAAAACTCTCAAACTCTTACATGAGGAAAAACTTGCTTTCAGTGGCTTTTTAAATGAGAAATGATCAAACAAACTGAGGGAGGAACAAGGCTGAGTTAGTAAGCTAATGAAGTACCTCAAAGTGCAATACTTAAAATCCAAAGCATTTAAACATTAGTTATCTTTTAATTAAGTCACTTTCCAATTAATGTGAATGAATTTTCTGAATAGTTTGCCTTGGTCTGTTGTTGTGTCCTTGGGTGTTCAGAGGAAACCGGTGGCACATAGTGTGTATAACAGCAACAACCTCTGTCAGTCAGCCCCAGGGCTGATGTTGTGGCTACAGTGTAGCTCATCACCACCAGGTGTTATGGGTAAATGACTATGAAGCTCTTTGGGAAGTTTTGGACTTTAGAAGGTGCTACATTAATACAGGGCATTTATTTTGAGCAATTAATTAAGTTAAAGTCCCACTAGTTGTCACACACACTGGTATGTGTGCATGTGAAATCTGTTTTCCGCATTTGACTCATCCCCTGGGGAAGTGGTGAGCTGCAGACATGGCGACACTCGGGAACCATTTGGTGGTTTAACCCTCCCAATCCAACCCAACAAGACTTTGGTATGAACCGACCAGTATTTGAACTCCGATCTCCCGGTCCCAGGGCAGACACACTATCACTTTGCCACAGAGCTGGTCATAAACGTATTTTTCTATATCACTAGGTTTGTTTTTGTTCAAGTCGAAATAATCTTAAACAGTTGAATATTTGATCAATGCTAAAACATGTCATTGTCTGTATGAGGCAGGTTTGTTCTAGTATATCAAAAAGAATGCTGGGATGCTAAAAGGAAACGCCAAACCACACGAGGCCTTTCCCCTAATACGTGTTGTTTCAGCGAAAGAATGAATTTGGCTTAATTTACATATTTATTTGCCAGGGTTGAAAAGGTGGCATGAAAAGAAACAGACAACAAAGATCAGACTGTAAATCAGCAATCAACTGACAAAAAGAGAGAAGAAAGGGTGAGGTAAATAGAAACTTGGCTGAATGTAAGGCCCAATTACAACTCATCGTCTGGATATTAATGGGACAGGGATGACAAAGCAAACTCCAGAGAAGTGCAGAGCAAGACGGGAGTGAACCTTCAGAGAGGAATATTTATGTTATATCTTTATGCTAATAACATTTGGCAAGCAATCACATTGGAATTCAGAGCGACTAGCCTAGCCATAATTGAAAATGACACAGAATGCCTGGCTACAGGACAGTTTGATTAAATGAAGAATGTCATACTCCAGGCTTGACTCATCAAACTTGAACTTTTGTTGTTGGCAGGGCTAAACGACGTATACGAATAGCTCGAGTCGGACGCAGATGCAAGTCAAGTTGTTGCAGTTATTGGATACTTTTTAATGCTATATGAAATCAGTGCTAACAACATGTGCCATTATTGTTTATCCTTCACGCTATGGCGTGATGTCTGCCTCAGGAATAAAACCTGTATAGGATGCACCTAAGTGCTTTGTTCATTGCAGCTCTAAAATCTGAAGACTACAGCAAAGTCCAAAGAGGTCTAATTCATGACAGTCAGACATGAATAGAGTGATGGACAGTTGTGGAAGTGGGAGGTTCATTAAATCTCCTGGTTTAAGCCCAACACATTGTGAATATGTAAATATCTGAGGCAAAGAGATAGAGAGAGAAAAAAACAAGAGTCAGAAAAAAAAGCAAGGATGCGAGAGAGGGAGGAGGGAGTGGAGGGAGGGGAGGCAGCATGAACAAGTGAGTGAGCGATCAAGAGAGAGAGAGAGAGCACTCTGAATTGTGAGTGGCTGACGACATTCAGTGAACAGAAGGTGCTTCTACATGCGCTGTCAGTGTACTGGTCTGCTGCAAGGGATTGCTCGCTCCTTTGCTTCCCCACATTTACTGCCCCTGCTTGACTACCAGCACTAGCCTTCAGCAGCCTCTTCCAGCTGGCTGAGAAAACGCTCCGAGAGCGAGGGAGTCAACAAAACCTGCGAACCACAGGGGGATTCAAGCCACCTCTTAAGCGATACGAACCGCCGGGATGACAAGGAATACTGTTACACGAGCAAACAGTTAACAGGATTCACCTCTATGTATCCTTTTTTTCTTCTTCTTTCTTTGCTTTCGTCACAGAAAGCACGATTAACAGCTTGAATGGATTTAAAGCTTAAAAGTCAGTGATTTCTTCCTGAGACGGACGATTAAACATTTAGACAGATTTGCTGAAACTCAAGCAGAAAGGGAGAAGAGGAGAGCCACAAAGATATTTAAAATTGTCTGGGTTTTTATTTTTTTGTTTTTTGTTTTTGCTTTTTTGATCGTCTCTTCTCTCTGATCCTTGCAGCAGAGGACTGCAGAGAAGCAAAAGAGACAGAGCTCATGTATGCAGACAGGAGAACTTGCACTTCCTACCATCTCGCTGAAAGCTACTTGGATTCCTCCTCTTTCTGGCTCTTTCACTTGAAGAGAACTAAGACATTGTAAGCCTGCCAAGGATCTGGTGTCCACTGAAAAGAGAAAAAAGGCAGGGGGGGTGGAGAATGTCTACCACAGTGGGGTCTTTTTCAGATTCGTACATAATTAGTGTTGGGGCACAAAGCAAGATGCTGAATGGAGATTGTCAGCTTTGGATAGGGGTGAGTAAGAATCTTTTTGAATAAGACCGATTGGCGAAGACAGTTTCATTTTTCATCTCCTCCACTCTCCACCCACTGGCTAATATCTCTCACGAGCAAAAGGATTTGTTCTTTTTTCGACGCAATTTCAACAAAGATTTCTTCACTGGATTGAACAACAGAAATATAATCTCACCATCTGCAGCTAAGATAGAGGGACAGAATGAAATATTATTTAATCAAGTAATATGTTGTGACAAATATGATCTGAGTAGTACAGATACAATATCCAGAGTGGTTCAATGGACATTTTCTCCCCGACATTCCTGGATATTTATGCTAATGGATTTCCTCCTAATTGGACTGTACTTAAAGTGGCCACTGAAGAAGCCCCCTGGGTTGATACTTTGTTCACTGGGCATTTTTCTAAGAACTATTCCTTTGGCAGAGACTGTTTGTCCAAGGCTGTGCCGCTGCGACAGCAAGCTGCTGTACTGCGAGGGGCTCAACCTCACAGACATCCCCCGCAATTTGAGCAGCGCCATGGGCCTGTCCATGAGAGAGAACAACTTGACTGAGTTACGTGAAGGCCAACTAGCTGGTCTGTCACAGCTAACCTGGCTCTACCTGGACCATAACAGCATTGACATTGTAGAGGAGGGTGCCTTCGAAAGGCTGAGACGGGTCAAGGAGTTAGACCTGAGCAGCAACCGGATTGAGTTTTTGCCAAATGGGACATTCAGACCCCTCCCAAACCTGCGTATTCTGGATCTCTCATATAACAGGCTGCAGGCACTAGAGCCTGACCTGTTCCATGGCCTTAGGAAGCTCACCAATTTGCATTTGCGCTACAATGTTCTCAAATTTGTGCCAGTGCGTATTTTTCAAGACTGCAGGAGCATGCAGTTCCTGGACTTGGGATACAACCAACTGCAGAGCCTGGCACGTAATTCCTTCGCTGGCCTCTTCAAGCTGGCTGAACTGCATCTTGAGCACAATGAACTGGTCAAAGTCAACCTAGCCCACTTTCCTCGCCTCATCTCCTTACGTACCCTGTACATGCACAACAATCGTGCCACAATTGTTGTCAACACCCTGGAGTGGACCTGGCATTTTTTAGAGAAGATTGACTTGTCAGCCAATGTAATTGAGTACATCGAGCCACACGTGTTTGAGAGTGCTCCCAACTTGAAGGTACTGATGCTCGACTCCAATCGTTTGGCCTCTCTGGACCAACGCATCCTGGATTCATGGTCATCTCTGGACAGCATTACCCTGGCAGGAAATGATTGGGAGTGTAGTCGCAATGTTTGTGCCTTGGCCTCTTGGCTGAGTGCCTTCCGAGGCCAGCGTGATAGCTCCCTGCTGTGTTCGAGCCCTGACACCGCACAGGGCGAGGATGTGCTGGATGCTGTCTATGCTTTTCAACTGTGTGAGGATTCCCCATTAGAGGTGACCACAGCAGGCCTGTATGCCTCTACAAGAGATCTGGCCAAGGGTGGCTCTGTGTTTCTGGGCCCTTTCACTCCAAATCCTTATGAGGGTGAGGGTAGTGAGGTGGTCACAAGTTCTTTCACAGTCACAGTGGGCCATGATGATCTGGAGAGCACCATGCAAATTCACAAAGTAGTGACTGGCACCATGGCACTCATTTTCTCTTTTCTCATTGTAGTGCTTATGCTGTATGTGGCATGGAAGTGCTTTCCAGCTGGAATAAGGCAACTGAGACAGTGCTTCAGCAGTCAGCGCCGTAAGCAAAAGCAAAAGCAAAGCATGCAGCAGATGGCTGCTATTTCCACGCCGGAGTACTATGTTGACTATAAACCTAACCACATTGAAGGAGCTTTAGTAATCATCAATGAATATGGCTCGTGCACATGCCAACAGCAACCTTCTCGAGAATGTGAGGTGTGACTGCAATGAAGTCCTTACCTGTGATTATGTGGATATACAGCAAATATTTTTTGGATCCTCTTAGGAGGGGGATATTGTAGAGCAAAGGGAACAACTGGATATTTGGACACTTTTGACAGCATTTCACTGTGATGTGGAGAGAGGGTGATTTACATGACTGACTATTTTGTGATGGATTTATTGCTACTGTTGTCTACTCCTGATCTGAAACCAGAGGGGCATAATGGGCACCTGGCAATTGGACCTATTGGTGCACAGAAGAAAAACAACCTAACTAAAAAGACAGAACAACAAAAAAACAGCGGAATATGAGGTGGGCACTGGAGCTTTTCTCTCATGGAAGGATATTTGAGCTTTAATGTGTCTTTCTACTTCAGAACAATTAAATATTGTTTAAAATAAATTGCGGACACACGAGAAAAAAAAAACAAAAGAAAATGAACAACCATTTGTATTATGGTACATATGACATTTGAAAAGCATTAAATATTAAAAAAATAATGTTTAAGTTTAAATAAATTGTTAAAAGTGTAAAATATGCTAAAATATGATGTGCAGGTGTGGATAAAAATAAAAAAGATTATCTATTTCTTTTGTAAACTACAAAATGATGTTTAAATAAACTACTATTCACAGTAAACTCATTTGTATGTGAAAAACCCATTACAGAGGATGAATGACAATAGATGCAGTATTTGTGCTCGTGGTCCAGAGCCATGACTCTGCAGTGCATCAAACCAAAACGTAAAGTAAGAAAATGAGCATTTAAAATTAGTAAATAAAAAGAAAAGGGGATATCTAGTTAGATCTGAGGTCTGAATTTTAAATGGATGTTTTAATCATCTTTGTTGATTCATCACTTCTTCTGTTGAGTCACTATCATTGTTTTTTTTTTTTGCCATTTCCTCTCCATGAACAGATTTCAAATGATCTATTTATTTTAATCAGTTTTCATTTTATTTTATCGCTATCTGTGGTCCATTGAAGTAAACAAAACAGAGGATCAAAGAAAAGCTGCCTCATTTGGCTGAATAAATCACATGAAGCAGACAACCATCTAAAACCATGCATCACAATGTAATTCAAGTAGTATCTGAAGATATGAAGAGATTATCCACCAGCTTCAAGCGATATTTGCACAATAAGTATTCACCACTGTGACCATGTGATGTAAAATGTTTGTTGAATACAAGGCCATCTAGGTGTGTGTAGACCTCTTCCTCTGGGGTTTGTTGTGGTTAGTGGACTGACAGATGTGGCGTTTCCTGGGTCTTTTGACATGAACACTGTGTCCTGTGTGTGTGTGTGTGTGTGTGTGTGTGTGTGTGTGTGTGTGTGTGTGTGTGTGTGTGTGTGTGTGTGTGTGTGTGTAGAGGGGGCTGATTACAATGTGTACAGAAAGAAGGAACAGACTGCTCTCTAGCGTGCATATTCTTGCACAGTGGCCGGGTTTATCGTTTGCCTCACCGTGTTCTTCAGACTCCCAAAGCTGGGGCACTTTCTAAAAAAGCCAAAATTGTTTTCTTTGAGATTATTCATGTTTACAACTTATAAACCAGCAGGAATCAAAACAAGAAGTGTTTTAAAAACTCACTGACAATCATTAAATATTAGGTTATCTAAATACCCACGGTTATTTTTTTAACAGCAAGCAGTGTGTGGTCCATGAAAGATCTGGTGAAATGTAAACAACAAATCAAAGATCAATCTGAGCAGCTAAACATTTAGAGGACATTGGGCAATTCAGAATCCAAGATAAAACAAAAAAAAAAACCCCATCATTTCAGTAAATACTGAGCCTTAACCGAAACAGAACCTGCTCACTGGATTGGACAAGAAATGCTTTTAAGTCAAATTTCAGCAGAAGAGTCATCACAGAAATTTGCCACCAAACCTCACCTAACCTTCAAATCCCAAAATGGTGGGATGAACTGAGAGCAAGCCAAATCTACAAGCTAAATAATGCTTTCTCCTCTCACAGCTCACAGGATTTCTCTCAGGTGAAATCCAATAAAAATACAAATCGCCCTCATTAACGTGACAGATAAAATGGAAATTTAGCATTTGGCTTTTCACTGAAATTAAATCCTGGAGTTCCTGCTCACGATTGTCGTCTGGGGCTTACCGGGACACGCATCTGCTTCCACGTGTTCAGGAGGAAGGGCTTGTTATCAGAAACAGACCTCAGCGAAGCAATGCTGCTTTAATCGCTACCATCCAACAAGAAAATGTGATTAAAAAAGGTGCAGGTATTACGTTTGCTCGTCAAACATGACATGTATTTCCCAGGAAGTTCTTAGTGTTGTTTGGCCTTTGCAAAGTTGATTAACTCCTTTAAAGTTTTTTTCATCATTACAACGCAGTGCTGAAGTAGCAAAAGTTCTACAGTCGGGGTTATTTGTTTTATAAGGGGCAATGATGACTCAATGTTGCCATGGAGGATTTATGACCCGTTTCTCTGGTTTTATGGTAGCAAAGGTTCCCTCTTTCAACACTCAACATGGCCGTTAATCATGACCCGTCATATCATGTGCATGCAAATGACTGCTGTAGTCATCATGATGGGGACAGTGATTTATCCCATCCTCTTCGTCTTCCCATCCTGTCAAGAGTTTCAACCCTCACACCCTTTGAGTTCTTCACAGCCACTTCAACATGCAACTGTGGGCTAAATTTGAGGTTGCGAGGACTCATTTGTATAAATATTGGATGATGCCTGGCACAGGAGCCAATACTGGCACCGCTATTGATTTCATTTCATTCGTTTTCTTAAACAAGCAACCAAGGCGAAAGGTGATTGAGATAGCCTCTGAATATTTCAAGAGCTTTGAGTCTTGAGGGCTGACATTAAACTACTTTAGACTTCTCGCGATCCCTACACACCTTTACCTTCACTTTATCTTATTTGTTCCCTCTTTGGATTTTTTTTTAAGAAAGGAAGAAATGGAGAGGGGAAAAAACACCAATTCATCTAACTGACAACAGATCAAATCTGTGCTTGACAGAAGTCTGAGGTGATGATTCCCTGAAGGGAGATGTGTGCTCTCTGACAGCATCCATTATAAATGCCCTGATTGATGATGCTCAGTAAAAATCAATACAGATTAGTGGTAACTAAAAGTATTATAGTGACAAAAATGTAATTAATCTTCCCGAACCATGAACCGTGAAGTTAGCCATTGATGGTTTTTGAAATATGTAAACGTTTCCCATGCTAGACAATCAGATCACCATTTAGCAATTTCTTTCAAATTTAGTAGGATGTTGCTGTTCTGCTTACAAGTCATCAGAGGAGAGAAAAACAAAGAAGAGACAGCTGGAGGAATTTCTTGACCTTTATGGTAAATGGTAAATAATGAATGGCCTGTATTTGATATAGCACCTTCTAGAGTCCTGGGAACCCTAACCCTAAAGGTTGGTTTATGCTTGACGCGTCCGCGAGGTCCGCACGGCTCAGCGCGGAAAAGTTGAGTCATCTTGCGTCATTTTAACAACCACACCTCCGCACGGCCCAAAATTTCCGCAATGAGCACCTAGGAAATTTTCTAACCACACGGACGGTCGGACGCGGAAAAACATGGCGGACCGGCAAGAACTAGTATGGCAGAGGTTGGTAAATACAGACATTTGTATGATTCAGCTCTCAAAGATCGCCGTGATCAACATGTTGTTAATAATTCTTGGAGAGAAATAGCTCGCACTGTCGGAAAAGACGAGGACGCTGTTAAAAAATGCTGGAATGCCATGTTGTAAACAACAATAATTTTTACTTCTACTATGGTGTAGTGTTGGATGCATGCTGTAGAGCTCCATGCTGCCCCCTACAGTTTGGGAGAATATTGGCTCACCGCAGAGACGAGCCGCATGAACCATAAACGCTGCGAGTTGTGAAGCGCGTTCCATCCGCGAGCCGCATCACCAAGCGGAAAGTGAATGCGTCAAGCATAAACCAAGCTTAACCCTACACCCCCCGCCTGCCCTGGGGCGCACGACAGATGCCAGGCTGCCGAGTGCTGGCACCACCTGTCCCTCCGACCACCACCAGCAGGCAAGGTGGGTTAAGTGTCTTGCCCAAGGACACAACGACAGCCACAGACTAAGCGGCGCTCGAACCTTTATGTAAAGCAAACACAATTTTTTTAGGATTTAGGAGTGTTCAAAGTTACATTTGGAAATCAATCAAAGCATAGTATTTAGGGCAATCAGGGCAAAACAAATAATATGATTAAAAGACAAAAATAAAACATATTACAATATTTTGAGGTGGTTTTCAAATAAATAATAAAAAAAAAATTATGCAAATCCATACAAACTGGAAAGGTAAGTGGTTGAGCAGCAACGAGGAGAACCACCAAGAAGCCAAATTATCATTGTCAGGTTTAAAGGTCAAGGGGAGACGACAGTAAAGCTGCTATAGAGTTATTAAAAATATATAAATGCAGCAGAAGAACATATAGGACACAAACTGTTTAATGTCTGCGTTAGGTCACTGTGTGTGTGTGTGTGTGTGTGTGTGTGTGTGTGTGTGTGTGTGTGTGTGTGTGTGTGTGTGTGCATGAGAGAGAGTAGTGAGAGAGGCAAAATCATCACTCTGCAAATCTTTAGGCAACAACGTGCATTTCAACCTACAGCATGAGAGCCCTTAGAGGCGCAAGCAGATCCTTAAAAACTAAATTAACCCAGCTTCCTGTGAGAGGTATCGATCAGGCAGCATTCTGCCTCCTCATTGCGACTGGGACTGTGCAGCATAATAAACACTTAACACCCCCTCATAACTGGATGGAGAGCTAAATCACGGGTGGCAGCGTGTACTGCAGTGGGCTGTAAGGAGCTGATGATGACTAACGACAGAGCGGGGGCGGCTTTCCTCGGCTTCTTTATGCTCTTCAGGTGGGGTTAGAAGAATCAATAACCTAATCAGTATCAACGTTATCTGGAAAATCCAAGTCCTTTCACACACCCTATTCCCTCTCATTGGACAAATGCCTTTCCTCTAAATCCTGGGCTCAGTGATGTCACGTCACTGCAAAAAAGTCACAGCTAGCCGATGGAAAAAAAAAAAAAAAAAAAAAAAAAAAAAACGCTAAAAACTGCTTTATGTAACCTGGGGATTCATTAAAAGGAGGGACCAACAGGAATACTTAGATTTACTTCCAGACACTGGGATTGTGGAACAAGCCATCAAAATAACTTTACTAAAAACAACAAAGGTGCAGTGGGATTCTGTAATTATATTCGTCAGTTAGGCTAAACCCTCCAGGCTGTCTATAGGTGTCTCTTCCCACTGCTTCATTTGCATGCACCATACTGAAGCAATGCTGAATTAATAACAATGACTCAGGAGTCATTATTCTGTCACACACACAAACACACACACACACACACACACACACACTAGAGCACCCTTCACTACTAAATCTGAAACTGGACAGACAACAGGGGTAAGGTTAGCAAGTGAATATTCATTACACCGACTCAGACGGTGGAAAAGAAACAGATTATTATCATTCCGCTATTTATTCTCAACAATCAGTTCAATAGTTTGCTCAAATATTGAGTCCAAGCTGGACTAGCCTGTGCGGATGTGCTGTCTTGCTTTTAACATTAGGGTCAGTCGGTGAGCTAATACATGAGCTAACAGCTGGGCCTGCTTGGAGCCCGTATAGGAGCAGATGTGGGTCAGAGCCTTATATTCAGACTGTTGCTGCGGCTGAACTATAAAAGCTCTGTCGCAGGCCGGACACCGGATTTCCTGATTCATTTATCATCATCATTCATAACTTCACAGACGAGCGGCAGCACAGCTGATTGGATGTGAAACAAATCCATGTAAATGAAAGCTAAAAACACCTCCAGCGGATGTACTTGTGTGTAATTCTACTCTAGTTCTATGTCCTTTAAATGGCCAAACACTGAAAAAAAAAACATGAAAAGGAATAAATGATGAATAAACAAGATATCCACTTTTTCTGGGAGTACTCCGTGATTGTTTTTTACAGATACGTGACCGATTTTAAAATGCATTCAATGTTAGAATAAATAAAAATGCGGCAGAAAATATTTTGAAAAGAAAACAGGCCAATTCTATTGAAAATAAACAGAATAAATATTTTTGGGAAGAAATTATTACCTTGATATGAACAATATAAATAAAGTGCATGTTGGTTTATGCCGTTCTTTAGAACTGCACTTACGATAGAGTTAATTATTACATTTTAAACATATCAGTACAAGTTGTTGCAGAACAATTTTATTTTATTTTTTTCTCAGTTAAATTGGCCAAATATTTGTACCTTTGGTTTCTGAGTCACTTTTTTTTACAATTTTTTTTTGGTTAAAATATTTGTTTATATTTTTCTGCCAAACTAAAATTTTAAGCAAATATTTTTTTTTCTATTTCTCTGCCTTCTTGGGTTTCCTTATCAATTTGTCTTGCACAGGACCCAATTTGCACAGACCACCCATAATGAACAACTTATTAAATGAAATTTTATTTATAATGAATTTAATATCTAAATCATTTGGCTTACAGTGAAAGTTTCAGACATCCACAGATTAAATGGTTCCAATTGTGTTTTTACATTTTTCAACAGAATGACCCCCAAACGCATTCATGCTAACACAAGACTCATGGTGTCAGAAGGTTTAAAATTAACCAACCTAATCTTGGGACCAAACACTGGTTATTAAAATCTGAATGTTTCTGATTTGTTTGAGCACATTGCATCTTACTTTAGACATAACTTTGAACTGGCAAAGATTTGCCCATCCAAATCTGTGAAAGATACTAACAACTAAAGCATGCTGTGATTTTGAAATTTAATGGTGATTAACGTGATGAACATGCTCTGTCAATCAAATTAAGACCAGTTTTAGACATATAGACAAATGATATAAGCAATGAAAACAGAACCATGGATTAAAAAAACACTAAATATTAAAATTACATCTTTCTTCTTCCTTCGCAAGTGACTGTTGTCATCTCTGTGGTTACATTTTAGCCTGAGCTCCACAGCAAATGAGCACTGCAAAAGCACCTTTACATGTAATTCATAGCAAGATCATCTCAAGTAAAACTTCAGATTATATTTCAAAGACAAGGCGGGACGACAAGAACTTGTTCTTGAATGCAAAGTTAACACGGGTTAAGGGAAGTAAAATAGGCAGCATTTATCATTTCCCTTTTATCTGATCAGTGTCAGAATGAATAAATGCTATTCTAGCCACTCTCCTTGCTCCCTCTCCTTTCCCTATCTGTGAGGCCAGATTGGCATCTCTCCAGTAGCCTATGAGATTGGCTGCATAAATGGAATTGCCCCATTCGCCAAGTGTCAGCTGAGTGGGGGAGGGGGAGAGAATGTGCTCTCTGTTTACAAAACCATTGAGCTAAAATGCATCCTGGGTGCGTGAAGTACTTAAGACGGCTTTGTGGTAAACATTCTTACTGTGTCTGGCCATGCACAGAAGCTAATCCAACCCACAGGCTTTCTAAAGAGAACAAGACACAGACTTACCTGTCAGATTGCATCCAAAGCAGAAGACCATTGGATCCAACAAGGATGCCAAAAGAATCAGAAACAAAGAAGGAAGAAGGCGTGTTAATTCAAATCCAACATTTAAGATTTTCATGTGAAGGCTGATCTGTAAACAGATTTTTCATTTCTAAAAACAGAAAGAGCCATCTACTTAATGCGCTCTGAATTGAAAAGGACGACTTGCGATGCAAGTGGCTGCTGTGAGATTACACAGTTGAGCACAATTAAGTGTTAGCGTTCTGCAGATCAGAGACTCTTCATTACCACAGTCAAATTGATGGTGCGTTTAATGTCTAACTCACGACAGCCATTGTACTCGACAGGAACAACAGGAAGGCCAACAAAACAACCCTTTACAAACAGCTTTGAAGCAGTGGTAACAACGACATCCCGTTCTGACAACCATGCAGTCGTATACATTTGTATCTCTGCCGTGATCCTGAGCTGTTGAACGCTGTTGAACACATAAACATAAGGGCTTGATTGTGTTCGACGGAAGGTGAGTTAGCGCCACTGACAATTATAAGGCACTGGCAATTAATGCAAGCTTGTGTCTCTTAGTGACATATTGTATTTGAGTGTATTTAATCAACTTGCCCACATTATGTTAATTCCATTCCCATTCTTGAACGTCTCAAGGAGTCAGTTTGAAGTTTAGAGGCATGTTTGCACTTTTGCATGACAAGTGTTTAACCTAAGCTGACGAGGTAAAAGATTTAGGATGACATTCCCATGTTCTGAGGGTGACCTACCTTTAATAAACACACACCTATAACAAATAAATGACATTAAGCATTCCAAAATGTCATTCCTCTAGCCTTTTGAGAACATGCTTAAACCAGTAACATCTTTCAAAGCTGTTTCGGTCAAGTCTTGAAAACAGCATGGAATTCTAGTCTGGCAAGCCATCCTGTATATGTAAAAATATGGTCTGGCCATGGCCCATAGACAGCGCTCAGTGGTGAAATCTGCGGTTTAAAACTGCCTCAGCATGCAATTGAAAAGAGCCAAGACCAATCAGAGCAATGCACAGTGAGATGTATGTAATGTAACAGAAATTAGACAACAAGGCACTTTGCCATTCTATTGTCATAGAAGAAGATGATTCATCCTTTCTCTAAATGAATGACTAAAACAGCTCTGTCTGCTTGTCTCAAAGAAAAGCCCACGTTCAAACAGCTCAAAGCTGATGCCAAAGTCATTTTAAACGATTTCCATTCTTAAACCAATGCCATCTTTGTAGTTTTTTTTTCCTTTGCAGCACTGGTGCTAAGCCCGCCTCTCTACAAACATGGAGCACTGTGATTGACCTGACCTCCTGAGACTTCAGTGAAGCAAAATCATTTACTTCAGCTACCGTTTGTCTAGATTTCTAGGCTTGTTCCTTTGCAACATTTAACCACTCAGACTGTGCTGTGAATGACTCTCAGCTAAATTGCAGCCAATTGTGTTTGCTAACATTAATTAGCTTTGGGGGCCACCTTGAATTGGGTCAACTCCAAAATCTAATTAGTTGTAGATGACCACCCAATAATCACTTTCTGTGAGTTTTATGAAAATGTGTCCAGATGTTCATGAGATAATTTTCCTAACTACAAAGGACACTAAGAAACAGAACAATGCATTATCGCCCACTTATTTTGTCTTTTTTACAATGAAAATGATGATATTGTTAAAGACTTTTGAGAAAAAGCTTGATGTGTGATTAGGATTTTTTATTAAACCCTTTTTCAACTGAAAAATGAGTCACCCGTGTTTACATGTAAGAAAAATAAGGTGCACACTTTAGCTAAAATAGACAAAGCTACAAGTTCTAGAAGTAGTGAAGCATCAGAAAAAAAGACCAAAGACTAGCAAATTAACGTTATCCCACTTGAACAAATGTAAACCCTTTTTAAAAAGCTTTGTTCTCTCTTTGTGTGATGCATTTGAAAAAAAAAACTTGAAAGGTGCTCCTGCAGAGCATTCTATTGTCAAAAATGTGGTGTTTAAATATAAAATGTTATCACTTCATTATTAAATTGTGTTAGGCATTTTTGTGAAAGTTTGTCACAATTACCATGTCTCACACTGTCATAACAACAGCAACACAGCACCTTTCCTAATCGTGCCAAATGCAACACTTTTAATGAGGTGCAGTTTTAAGGTTAAAGCTGTCATCACAGCTGTTCCATCTAGGACACAGCCCACCTCTTAAACAATTAGGATTTCAACCCACTGCTGGGAGCCAAGAATAAGGAAACGTGTTTTTGTCAACATGAGAAACAAAGATCTTAGAATACAGTAACTGTTGAGAAATTACTACAGCTTTGTTTAGACATGAAGCTCCATGTATGGTCTTACTGTGAAAACAGCTTCTAGATTAAAGCTTGTGAGATATTTTAGGAAGCTACCCATAATGCCTGTCATCTGTGAATGTGCAAACTGGTAATCATGTCAGTTTGCCAACATGAGAAGTAATCAGGTTCTAGCCAAACAAACAACATATGACACTCTAGTTCATCATTTAGACAAAGAGGTTCTTTTCATAGCTACAGATTTGCTGTGATCCATGTGATCACACACTTCCTCTGCAGACCTGACCTTTGACTGTTTGCATGTAATAGCCTGGATATAATTTTATATATATATATATATATATATATATATATATATATATATATATATATAATTTATGACTTAATAATGTGTAATACCAACCTAACATATTTACACAGCATGCTTTATGAGAGAACGTTTACCATAAGCTTTCTCCAACAACCAAAATAAATCAATTTTAAATCATGTTCAATCATAAAACTAAAATTATTATTTTCATGAGTAGTTCTATTTGTACCCTTAGTTTTGTACAAACTTACAAACAATGCATTATTATCTATGGTAAATGGCCTTCTTAGGTTTCAACAACCCCCCAAGGACCTTCACAATATTATCAGTCATCCAACCAATCACACACACATTCACACGCTGATGATGATGAGCTACATGGTAGCCACAGCTGCCCAGGGGCGCAGTAACAGAGGTGAGGTTTCCAAGCACCAGTCCCTCCGACCATCACCAGCAGGCAAGGCAGGTTAAGAATTTTGCCCAAGGACACAACAGCAGCATTCTGTGGCGGGAGCTGGGATCGAACCAGCAACCTACCAATTACTGGACAACCGTTCTACCTCCTGCTCAAATAAAAACATGCCAAAAATAACTTTTATTATGGAAAGAAAACACTTCATGTCTAAAGCGGGTTATTTTGGCCAAA
The DNA here is from genome assembly GCF_043380555.1 of Nothobranchius furzeri. Classification (NCBI taxonomy): domain Eukaryota; kingdom Metazoa; phylum Chordata; class Actinopteri; order Cyprinodontiformes; family Nothobranchiidae; genus Nothobranchius; species Nothobranchius furzeri. The sequence continues at coordinate 78,748,066 of NC_091746.1, read as the reverse complement.
CATTTCTAGTTTGGACTTCGACCAGAGAGGGAAAAAAACCAAGCATATGTCGTTTACATGTACAGTTTCATACATACATATTCCAGATAAACCGACAATAATGTATCATCGTCATTGCTTTCAGGATTGGTCAACTGCCATTTTGTCACAAAGTCTGGTGCTCAGCTTCTCTGCTCAGCGTCAACAATGTTTTTTCCTTCTGGGTTTTGGTTGTAGAAATGAAAAGTTTTTTGTAGATCAACCATGACAGCAAAAACTTTCTCAGGTTCAGGAATAAGTCAAATCGTCCTCATTTGTATTCGAGAATTCATGAGAGAGAAGACAAGGATAAACGGCAGATTATAACTCTCTCACAGTGAATTGTTATGTGATCAACAGGCTATTCGAATCAAAAGAAACCCTTTTTTACATCTTATTTTTATGTAAATCTCTGTAGACAGATGGTACAACTGTTTGGATGCTTCAATCGCGTCATTCTCATAAATTAAATTCTTAAATTCTCCCGTTTTAATTCAGATATTCAGATGCTTTTATGAAGCAAAGGAATGAGAAAAACCAGGTAAATATATGTATTCATACGATCTTCAGTCTAAACTCACGTAATTAAAGATGGAATCATACTGGAAAATATTTTCACTGTGGCTTCAGCCTAGAACTATTCTTGTGCATTTGTGACTCACTTCACCAGAATATTGTAATGTCCAGCAATGGTCAGTTTTAAGGTACTGTTTGACCATTCAACATCTGGTCAAAAAGGAGACACGAGACTGCATGTGTCCCCTCTAAATCAGCCTGCCTTCATCCCACCAGCTGGAGCTCAGAGCCTGCAGCTCTGAACACAGATAACGAAATGTCAACAATAACATTCTCTCCTCAAGGTCTAACCTTTCAGGATTCTTCATGCCTCCATATAAGGAATACTCACAGCCCGGATTAGTTGCTAAGTCAAAGAATGATTTCCTAAATCAGATATGAAATTCTACAACTTATAAGCTAGATAATCAGTAAATAAATGTTTGTTTATTGCTACTTATAATAATTATAATATAATGAAATGCTTTAATTAATCTGTGCTCAATGATTGAAGGTTGAAATGAATGTTATGTTGTGATTACATTGATTGCTAGCATGTTTATTTGGCCATCACCATTTGCACTCACATATGAACAAGTAAGGTAGAGTTAAACCCATGACACATAAATAGCCTTTACCCCAGATCAGAGGTTCCGGATAAAGGAAGGCATGTTTCTGAGTTGTCTTGGAAACATTCCTAAACTTGTCAACCTCTGGTTGGCCACACAAATCATAACATGAGAACATTAAAACCAGATTACGCTGGTGATTTCTCGGGTTCTAGAGAAAGCTTCAAACTGGCCACCTGAAGCAAATTTAACCATCAAAGATTTTGACACGTCGTCAAAACCTTTTTGCACCTGCGATGCTGATACAGAAACAGTTCCTGCAGAACAAGCTGACATTGTTTAGACTCCTTCTGAGTCTCAGATGCGCGGTTCCATCCATCAGTCGTGACCCGAGACATCTCTGGACTGAAGCGCCGGCGCCACAGTATTCTACAGCTCTTCGGTGCCAGAGGTCATCTGACCTCTCTGACCTTCGGATCCACCAAGAGGGTCTCCGAAACGGGTGAAGTAGACACACAGATAGCGTCTGATGTGCTTTTGATAATAATCAACTTGTAGCTTAGCGCAACCCAAATTCTTTTACATGCAGAACTCAGCTCTCCTAGATAAGGAAGTTCTGACTAAAATCACATTCAAACATAGGTTTCATACACCACATCTAGTTCCATCCATCACAGTAAATGCTTAGTTAACTTGTCATGTTTTAATTGTTGGAAAAATAAATTTGTACTTTTATAAACCTGACTGTTTTCTGACTCAAAACGAAGTGTGTACAATCCCCTAATGAATAAAGAATCCAAGGAATCTTCTGATAAACACACAAAGACCAAGCAGGGTTGATATTCTATATTTTGATAGAGTATTGCAGCTTATTGGTCATAAGTAGAGGTAATTATATATATATATATATATATATATATATATATATATATATATATATATATATATATATATATATATATATATATATATATATATATATATATATATATATATGTATATAGCTCTTAAAGTACTCATTTTACCAAACCCTACAATATTATAAGTAATACAAAGTTTGCTCAGATTAGCTGAAGCGGAAAAGATGAGAAATATTCAAGCAAACAACAAAAAACAAAACAAAAACAAAAAAGTTAAAAAAATCAAAAAATAAATAAGAGTTAAATAAAAGTCCCTTTTATAGACAAATTGATTATTTTTAGCAGAAAAAAATAAGATTTAATTATGACTTTAAAAATAATTGAGTCCAATACCAGAGAAAGTGTTATACGGGGAGTGAATGCAATCTAAAGATGCCTTATATGATGCAGTTCATTTGCTAAGTAACATTTTATTCAAATGGGCAGACGAACTGTGGGTGGGTGGATAAATAAAGTGCTGAACATGATATAGCCAGTATATAAAGTTAAAAAAAGTCATTTATGTGTGAAACTGTTGAAATGTGTGACATTTGAAGGGAAGACAAATTAACAGAAAATGAGAATAATGTTGAATAATAGCAAATTAGATGAAATTGTTGCAAAATCAAGTCTGCATTTAAAAACAAACAAGAAAAGAAATAAAACAAAGAAACAGAGATTTAACTAAAAACACAACTAGATATAACTTAATGTGTGCATGTGTGTGAGTGGAAAGTGTTGTAGGAATTTCTAGCATGCATAATTTTTTAAGGGCTTCTGAAAAATTTAATCAGCAGTGAAGATCCCCTTTATCTTTTGGAACTAGGGCATCGTGATTCTTCAGATGTTTGATGTGCATGTGACTCGGGTCCTTTTTGTTGATAGGAAGACATCATGCTAGGCAGTCAGTGTCACGTTGACTGCACATAGGCTCTTTTTTTCTCTCCCAACCGCAAACCATTAAGCATCAACTTGAGAAACAATAATTCAATCAGTCTTATAATCAAAATGGCTGCTCCAAGCCTCTGCTGCACAGCTTAGTGATGGTGTGATGGGAATGAAAAGACACATTAAAATGGGCTAGAGCATGCGATCCCCTCCAAAAAAGGCATTTGCTGCACTCTCCGTGCACCAAGGACATGTAACGGTAAGGTCAGGATCACACACTGGTGGAATACTGAACGAGTGAAGCTCCTGGACTGGGTTTCCGGAATCCGACTCATCTTTCTCCTGCCAAATGGTAAAATGTCTGATCGCTGGTGATACAATGTCCCGAAGGGTTCGCTGAGAACTTCTGACATGCAGCATAAGCTGTGTGCATTGTAAATGTCGAATAAAGTAGAAATATCTTGTCTTAGTCTTAACTTAAAAAAACAATCATTTAATTTGGTTTCCTAACTATCTGCAGCAAACTGGAAGGTATAGTATTTTATACTTTGCAATTAAATGAAAGTTCTTCCAATATGCTTTTATTGGAAGAACCCTAACCCTAACCCTTTATTTGGAGAGGGCTGCACAGGAAGAGGTCCTGCATGTGTCTCTAAACTGTTGCTGGGCAACTAGAAAGTCAGTTGCCGTCCACCTGTCTGAATTAAGTTAAAGTGATTCTAATTGAGGAGATAAAATAAGCACAAAACCACACGATTGGTTTCCCCCTTCTTCAGCGTGCTTTTTGACATTTGCTCTTCGTGCAGAAGACAAAAGCAGATGTTTCTGTCACAATGTTTTTATTTTTTATCCAGCTGAAGAAGCTGAGAGTACTGGGGGAGAAGAGAAAAAACAAAATGTATGTATGTAAAGTCTACTGGGTGATGATTTGCATGGCGCCCAAGGTGCATAAACAAAGTATTACATCCTTCAAATCCAGTGAAAAGAATAAAAAAAAAATCTCTCCTGCCAAGAAAGCACCGTGTCCTCTCCATAGCAGCAAATATAATCTCTAATTTCAGGCAATTGTGAAACAAAACAGCCTAATTTTCATTAAATTGTTGAATGTTTAGCTTTGCTTTTGTAGTAAACATGGTGCCTTGACCATAAATCTAAATACCGATACACGCTTTGATGGACCTGAGGATGGACCGTGTTCCAGTGTGACTCATAGCTGAAAGGCAGCAGAGAAGCAGCCACATTTTTCTGCTTTTTAAAATTTCATATTCCTGTAGACTTCAGGCAAGTGTTACATTGTCCTTCACTGAAAGCATTTGGGACGAGAGTGCGGGAGTGGGAATCTGAGTTGTTGTTTTAAACGTGGCACTAATGAAACCCATGGGCCTGTGATGACAAGGGTAGGATGTGTGATGAGACAATATTTGGTCCAGTCTGTACTTTCTGTTTGGCCTCGCTTCGTGCGACCATATGGGCGACTGCATGTGGAAACATCTCAGACGAAAGAAAGAATTATTACAATTAAACCAATTGGGTGATTCGTTTTGTGTCACATTCTAACACTGCACAGTTTACATCTTCCATTTGTTAATACCCGACTGCTCTGTCGTCAATGCTCTGAAAATTGAATCACTATAATTTGATCGTTTCGATCACGACAGCTCTTTGGTTCTGTGATGCATGGCCTCTAACACCATCCTTTATTAACACTACAGTAGATTCCCTCCGAAGTTAATGAGACGTTACCGAACTCACACTTGCTTTCAGCTCACTAAGCCCTATTTTTCAGTCTTTAGAGTTAGGAGTTACCAAACCTTGTCCAGTAACTAGCATTTACTAAAACAGATCTCACCTCACATTGAAATGTTCACTATGCTCAGATTTATTTCTCATTTCTGACTAAGTGGTAGGTTTGTTAAATAAATCATATTAACTCATTCACTGCCACTGATGACTAAAGTCGTCATTATAAATCCAACCTATTGGCATCAACTTTAGCCTACTCAGATTTGGGTTTTTCTTTGAGACAAGAGCAGATAGAGGTACTCAACCCTCAGGCTTCACTTTCATTCACTATACACTTGAGCCATTAGAGGACAAAAACATCCGCTTGTAAAAGTGGCTACAAAAATGTATACATTAATATGTTTTCTTGCTTTTTTTTCATAGATATGTTTAACAACTTCAGCTCTGCTCAAACATATGCCAATTTCAATAATTTTGAGGCTTTTAACCCTTGAAATGCTAGTTTGAATTCTCAAAGTCATTGCTGTAATTTATGAAAAAATAAAAAATAAAAAACATTAAAAATTAGTTATTTAAAAAAATACCAACTTTTTCTTCCTGGTGCATTTATTATAAATCAGTCCTGGTCATGTTATGAAATATCTAAAAAATAAACAAAATGTGGCATCAATAGTTTATGTGTAGCAACAGATTGATCTTAGTGGACATAAACGTCCTATTGACTTTCATTCAAAATCACAGATTTTGATTCGGTAACATCTGGAACAAATAATCATGATTTCTATTGGGCCATTCCCATCTGTACCGGGTCGGCCCGGGCCGGGTAGCCCCAGTCGGCCCGAGCCTGGCCCGGTTGATTCCACACATCCTTGCCTTAAGCCCATGTGGGCTGATTCTACCCACCAATCAGAGGTTTGCTCTAATGGAAGGTGTGAATTTGCTGTCAGCAGTGGGTGTGTTGGCCCTGGTCGGCCTGAAGCAGACCCCCTCGAGAAGAGGGCTGAGAATGAGCCTTGGTTGGCCCGGAAAAATACCAGGCCACCCAGATATGTAAACAACCTACACTACCCGGCCCGGGCCGACCCGGTACAGATGGGAATGGCCCATATGATATTAGGGTTTCATTTTAATTTTGGAGTTAAGTCCTTTATTTAGGAAAAAGTAGGATTGATTTGCGTCTTCAACAATGCGAGTCAGTCTCCCCCGTTGACTGACTTTCATAGCGGTGAGTACATCAGATAGTTCGTTGTCCAAAAGAAAACTAAAACAGTTTGAAAGACTGCCACAGATTCCACTTGATGACTGAGCTCTCTAAAGATGAAGACTTAAGTTCCATCCGTTGTCACACACACTGGTGTGTGGTGAAATTTACCCTCCACATTTGGCCCATCTCCGTGTGGGGCGGTGAGCTGCAGACACGGCCACGTTCTGGAAAAATTTTGTGGTTTTAACCCCCTAATCCAACCCCTTTAACCCTCCCACTGTCCTAATGGGTGTGACCCCGCGAGGAAAGTTGACCATTGAGCAGGGATGATGGTTTATCCCTTGGGTCCACATGGCAGGGGTGAGGAGTGAGCACCGCCTCACCCCTGCCACATGGACCTCATGGGACAAACCATCAATCCTGCTCAATGGTCAACTTTCCTCACGGGATCACCCATACAGACTGTGGGAGGGTTAAAAATGGGCATCAAACAGGGAGGTGTTGGGTCCCATTTTTAAGGTCTTTGGTATGACCCGACTGGGATTTGAACACCGATCTCCCTGTCCCAAGGCGGACAATCATACCACTAGGCCACTGAACTGGTAGCTCTCTCTATGGGTCATGACTAGACTATAGATTCATTTATGTAGGATAACTTGCCAGGCTAGGAACCTGTAGCTTCCACATATGTTTATAAAATAACACATCATGTGTGCATTCTGAAAGCTTAAAGGTGTAGGTTACTCATTTATTCAGTACATTTGCAGTGTTCTCTAGTGTAAATCAATGCAGATGCAGAAGTTTGCTGGTGCAGATGTTAGCTGAAACTAACACAATTACTAATTATTATTAATGATATGCACACACCTCACATCTGATTGGCTAACAAAACACAGTCAGCCATGTTGCAAAGTCACTAAAACCGAGAAACTTTCCGCTCCCTCCTGTGGGCGAGCGAGAGCCAAGATGGGCGAGGCCATGAATGCAACTTCACTGCAGGGGCTGCATGACTTTTTTTTTTTAAGTCGACAGTCAAGTAATGAAAATCTAGTCAACTTAGACCAGTCGTAGATGACATCATAAGCCCGAAGCAGCGGGGGTTCGGTTGGTTCGCTGGAGTTTTTGACAATTAAAATTGCGCCCACATTTTCAAAGTTAAACATCTCTTTTGACATCAGTACTTTCTGCATCTATACTGCTCCGCTTCAGCCATCTACCCCGTCCCCCTGCGCAGTGGCCACAAACTCACTGATGCAAATGCAGCCTCTCAGAGTTCCTGCTGCTCTAAACATTAAAATAATTATTTCATTTTCTGTTCCTCACTTCGGATTACCTTCAATGGTGTCTGTTTGTTGCAACCACCAGGTACAAAAACTAACTTGTTTTTATTTGACTATTTTTTCTGTCCTGTCTGTTCATTATCTTCCGGCATCTCCTCTCAAACCTAAAGAAAAACTGCTACCTGGCTTCATATATATTCACTGCAGTTCTAAAAGATCTATCGACCGCAAAAACAGCGGAGTGCGCGCTGCTCGCCGGCCGCATCAGTGAGGTGCGTCACCGGAGGACAAAACAAGTGATGTGCCCTGCTCCACAGCAGCGAAAAGCATCAGGCACAAATAAAAGACAGAAACCATAAAAGGAAATGAGCCGACATGAACGATTGCGTGTTAAATTAATTTTTGAGGTGGCGACACCTAATTTGATAATGTTACTGTGGCCGTGCTCAGGACGCAGATGTCTGGAGCGCGTCAACGATCAGAGCTTTGCATGTGCAAGCTGGTTAAGGTTAGGATGGGGGTGAGGGGAAGGTTAAATTGCAAGAGGGTAAAGGTCACAATTTGGTTAAATGTCTGTTTTACCGCGGGTGTCAGTACCGACGCTCTGGGGCTCGTCACCTGCTGTCTTTTCCGAGGGCTGCATCTTGTCGGTCATTATCATGTGACAGCGACTAGTCGATGACAGGCATAAAACGTCACTACAGAGCAGTGAAGTCGACTAGTCGACTAGTTCATACAACCCCTACTTCGCAGTGTGACATGAGATTCGTGAGTTTTTTCAAATCCTAGTATTTCACTCTTTATTTTCTATCAGAAGCTAACGCAGGAGATGTAGGAGACTATTTCCATGTTCAGCCTGCATGAAAAACTCAGAGTGACTGAATAGAATCAGAAATAATCAGTAAACAATATTTTTTTTCAGTCAACCACATCTTTAAAAAATGTGTCCTCTTGTTCTGGGACTAAATAAAAGCATAATTTAAATCTAAACCAGCAGAAAACAGACATTCAAGGTAAGCCACGGAATAGTTTGGCTGCAACATTTACATGGTACCCTAACCCTGAGTGAACAGCAAAGACTGAAACGGGTTCAAAGGTTTAGAGCACGGAAACTTAATGTCATAATCGAATCTAACAGATGGTCCCTAGAACAAACATCGCCCCGAGCACGCTATCCACCCCCCTCACCCTGCTTTACTGTACATCCAAGCATGGACCCACACCAAACAATCCCTCCTCTAATCTTCAAACTATTATTACAGATGTACCTTAAGACATCTGTGGAGTGTTCTGAAGCTGCATGCATACTATTAAAGTCCTAATGAAGCAAAAGGGTTAATTAAAGAGTGTTTGTTTTACTGATTCACTGTTCTGTCAGACCAAATCCTGTTGCTTTTATTATAAGTGTTACTTGCTCCTAAAACCTATTTATATGTGTGTTTCTGAGAACTTTCACGGAAAATAAAGAGTGTACTGAGACTGGAATAGTCTACTCATCCGTAACAAATGTGTGTTTGTTTTTTTCTTTTGGATGAAGCAAAGCACAAAGTAATCACTGAATAACCTTCTTTGCCCCTCTTTCACAAGCCTACGCACTAACACATCCAACACTCACAGATACACTGAGAGGAGAAGATGGGCCTGTAGCTGGCCGTGGTATGGCAGACTCATCAATCAATCATTAATTAATGGTCGGGTTATCTCATTGTAACACAAGCAGCCCTGCAGCCACATAGAGACACAGACTCACGGTCTCGTGGAGACACATGATTCAAAATGAAATCACAAAAGCCATTTCATTAAACTGAGCTGTGATTCAATAGCTGTAATCATTTACTAAATGGTTACTGAAAAATGATTTGTTATTCCCAAAAATCCTATAACTTTGCTCTAAAAGGTCCAATAACTCCTCAAATATCAGAAACAGAATCATTTTCGCGTGTTAAACACACATTTGAAAATGTGGCATTTCTTTGACCAAAAGCTAAGGAAAACAGATAACGGTGTGATAAATGGGCTTCATGGAGGATCCTGGCGTGACCATTTTAGACTATAACAGCCATAAGGGTCTCTATGGGGGTGGTGGTGAGTAGGGATATGCTCTCCAGTCATTGTTGTTTGAGAGGCCACTGAGCCTCTTGATCCCTGGGTAATCTCCAGCTATCCGACTGAGTTATCACCTCTGCTGATTTAGGTCACCCTGGCTGCTTTCAGCTTTTTAGGCAAAGACACACACACACACACACACACACACACACACACACACACACACACACACACACACACACACACACACACACAGAAATCAGGCACACACAATTCCACATGCAGCAAGACAAGACGATAAGCAGGCAGCTGGGCCACAAGAGCAGCAACAGTAATAAATTGCTCTCAAGGGTGGGGGTGGGGGTGGGGGGTGGGGGGGTGGGGATTAAACATATAGGAAAAGATGAGCGTGGGAAAATCTAATCATGCATGATATATTGTAACTTTTGTTTTCTTTCTCCATAGGCTTTTATTGCTAAAAAGACAATTTTAAAGGGGCTGTGTTCAATGGCGCAGATAAGATTTTCAAACTGGGGGGGGGGGGGACAAAGTTCCAATGTATCCTCCCCCAAACACACACACACACACACACACACACACACACACGTACACAAACTATTGCAAGTGCCTTAACTAGAGCTCAGTCAGTTTGTGTAATTTCATCCAACGGTTTACGCAAAAACTAACATTTATATACGTGTTTGAAGCCATTATGCAGTGGAACGCTGGCAACAAAGCTCTGCCTGATCAACACTATAAATGATAAATGATCCGCACTTGTATAGCACCTCTCAGAGTAAGAACTCCAAAGCACTTTACACTACAGTGTATCATTCATCCATTCACACACTGATGGGGATGAGCTACGATGTAGCCACAGCTACCCTGGGGTGCACTGACAGAGGCGTTCCACTATTTAATTCAGTCATTTGTTATTCTCCCAATCAATTACTAACCAAAACCTCATGTTTTATGCAAAACATTAAATGATTTTCAGCATACCGATCTTTACAGACAACATAAAAGCCCTAAAAACCTGCACATAAAATATGATAAGAAACAATATTCACTTATCAGAGCAGTGGTTCCCAAACTTTTCAGCCTGACCAACAGATGTTCCTTCGTATTTTTACGTTATTTATAAATTTTCATTATATTTGGAAAGTTTTAATTTAAATATAAAATATAAATCTCTTTTTAAATTTTATATTTTACTTCATGATTATGTGACACACTTGACTTCCATATCTAACGCATCAGCATCTGCCTCTGCCTCTTTTTTACGGATTTTTTTTTTTACATTGTTGCTACATCTGTCACGTTAGCGATGTTTTTACCATCATTTCTACATCCATCATGTCCCAGAGAAGGTTAAACCAACATCAAACCCAATGTTTGGAGCTTGTAAACTCCACACACCTCTCGTGCAGCACCAGCTGTCTGATGCTGCAGCAGCGTCAATCTTCCCGGCTGGATGAGTGCATTTCTTCATCAGAGTCAATATTCTGCTTCATAATCAGAGTCAGTCATGACCAGACAAAGTGATCAGTCAACAAAGACCAGACCTGCCAGCAATTATACGTTTTATCTCATATTTACGCTCTTCATGTTGCACGCATCTCCTCCTCTCCCCGACTGGGAGCCTCATGGCGGGAGGCGATTTTCAAACTCTAAAAACTCCCAAACTTTGCTCAGCCTGAAGATTACACATCTCTACTTTCTTCTGGTGTAAAGTAGTAACTTCATGAGGGATCATATTTGTAGATGAGACTTGTTAAAGTCAGCAATGAGGCTTTGGCGCTTTTAACAAATAAGTCCCAACACTGACAACAACGTACTGAAACTAGAACCAACACGCATAAACAGACAGATCGGCCCCGCCTACTTACACTGTTGGTCTTTTTAAATACGCAGTAATCGTTGCTTGCCTTTTTCGCTTCATCCTGCATCCTAGCAGCAACCACTTTGGCGCCTCTGGAGTCGGTGTTTGTTTACGTCATGCTGCATTCAATGTAAGTGGAAAAAGGAGCTTCAAGCGCTAAACCTCCGATTTTGTTTTCTTTCTGGCCTTAGTTGGGGGGGACGGATCGGGGTCGATCTGAATCTGGGGGGGACAGATCCCCCCCGTCCCCCACCCTATCTGCGCGCCTGGCTGTGTTGACCATCCATTCTAAATTCAACTTGTATTTTTGTCCCAACGTGTCGATTTACAGTTTGAGTGAAATCTTCTGGAAGAGAGGTTGTTTCTGAAACATACCTCACACTTAAATTAACTGTATGTATTTTTTTGTATTTTTGTCTGTCAAATTTTCAATTCTTTACTTTGATTATATATCTTTTCATATAATTTCTGGTCAGACTACTTTATGCCTCAACAACCCAAGTGTAAGGCAACATAAATCATTTCCACATTGTTGTTTTTCTTTCTCTTGTAGAAAGTCTCGTTTTAAAAAATCCGACTACAGCTCGCTGCCGTTTCCCAATCATCCTTTGCCAAACAAATAAAGCAAAGAGAAAAAAAAAGTGCTATCTTGTTTCATATTATCACCTTAAAGCCAGCACTTCTCAGCTCTGTGACTAACGGTTTACTCTCGGGCCCTTGAGGAAGACTAATATCCTGTCCTTCTTCACAGTAATGAAAAACATACACCCGGCATGGGAAAAATCTGGATAAAGGATGTGAAGTTTCATGGACCTGACCTGCATCTGGCAGAACCATGAGCCATTTAATATCAACCAGGATTCATCCTGATAACAGTATTGGTAGAAAAATATACTGTTTCTTTATATTTATTTTTCCATGACTTAAAAAGTATTTTTTTCTAAATTTTAGCTTTTTTTTTTAAATACGTAAGCATTTTAGAGTGAAATAATCACAAAACTGCCTAATGTTTCAATCATGTTGGAAGGAAGGTTACATTGAAACAGATTTCCTTCTCAGACAGCTGGGGGTTTCAGTTTTTCTCCTTTTGGAAATGTCGAAGATGGACGTAGTCTCTGTTTGCAATCTGTGTGCCAGTGTCCTTGCCGAGTCCTCGCTGCAGTGCCAGCATTTGTAATTTGACACTGGCCGGCAAAATACAACAATGTTTCTAAAGATCTTAAGCCAGTAAAGAGGAGTGACCCAGAAGCTATTTCTTGTACTCCTAAGACGCCACAACATAATTCTGTTTTACTGTAACATTAGGTGAAGAAGGCTAGAGGCTATCGTTGAGCTAACAATGCTAACGGTGAAGTAGAATACGTAGTTAGCTCTAAAATAATCTCAAGCTAAATTTCAATAACCAAAAACTTGATATTACAGCTAAATGCATTTACCTACTTCTAATCTTAATGCGTATGACTCGTCTTCACTCGTTATCTAGAATATTCTGGTGCTGATCCGTAGCAACAGCCATGAAACTCACAGAACGAGTGTAGAAAATGGGCTCCAGTGACCAAATTTCACCACAGGGCGTCGTTCTTAATTCATTCTTACATAATGCACCTTTAAGTACTTCTGCTTCATGTTGTCTTTACATTTCTTGTATTTTTGGGTTTTTACAATTATGTTTAAATTCTTTATTTTTTACTATCATTTTGCTCCTGTTGTGAAAGTGAATGCTGCACCTACATTCTCCCACTGAGGGCAAATAAATTGATTTTCTACTCTATTATTTTCTTTTCTATTCTATTTTTTTGAATCAACATTTGGCAATCGGACTGACAAACTTTAGTTTTCATTATTGACTTGTTACTGGAATACTATACATACTGGAAGAGCAAGTAATGCAAAAGAACAAAGCATGATGAATTAGCTTTAGGCTTTCAAAGGAAATCACAGACTTCACAGAACTAAGCAGAGCAAATTCCAAATACAAATCTATGTTGTCTCATCTAAAACAAAGTTTGTTTTAAGGATTTGTTTACCATCAAACAACAACAATCCTTGGAATATAAAACGGAATGCCGAAGGTAGCTCAGCCCGACATGAATCGTATTTCAGTGTCTTGTAGAAAACTGTTCAGGCATCTAATCTTATGTCTCGTCTTCCGAACTTGTGAACAAAATCAGCAACAGTTTGGAAACAGTGAGCGTAAATGCATCTATTCACAAAAAAGAGGGAACTGCTGACCCATGGGTCAATTACAGTCTGTCACTTCAGGCTTTGTTCTTGAAGCTCCGATCCCCTTTGACCGCTGCATAGATGTCCCAGAAAACAGCATGTTTATTGTTATTTTCCAATATATAATACATCACTTGTCATGCTGTAGTCAACATTCCACTTTCACTATAACACTGGACCTTTGTTTGAGAAGAAAGTCTGGAATCAGTCACAGTTAAGAGAACATTTCCACATCCAGGTCACGGCTGCTCTTGACAGCGTTTGGACCAGCGTCAAGAACCATACAGTGACTCAACTAAATATATTTAGAGCATTATAAATAAGAGATATATTTCTGTTTTGTTGTTAGAACTGATACAGAAAGAGGTTAATTACAATGCCTAAATCGGATCGGCTGGGCTTGTTAACACCTGTTTAAAGTGGTCTGAAACCAAAAATAAGTAACAGCATACATGACAATTACATAATTACACATAAGTATGTAACTGCTGAGGAAGGAATCGTTATCCTTGAGGTTCAGCACAAGAAAGTGCTATTTCCATGATGGGAATGTGATTATTCTGGAGGGAAATAATAAAAAAAAAGGTAGTTCAGGAAGGTATAAATGTCAAACTAATGTCAGTGTGGGTCCCATGATGTAATCTTATGTAGGTGATCAATGTATTTAATGACTGCCTTCAGACTGGGTCCCATAGGACTTAACACAAACCCTACAGTAGTGGCTAGATTTGAGGTAGCTGTGAGGTCAAATGATTCGAGCTCCATTGCAAAGTTAAATAACACACAACCAACATATATTGTTTACTAAAAGAATGAAAGATGTGGCTCACTGATAAACCTTTTTTTTCTGATTATAATCAGTCACTCTGAGTTTCTCCTGCATTAGCTTCTGATAGAAAATAGACAGTGAAACTCTAGGATTTTAAAATCCTCACAGATCTACGTCACAGAATGAATTAGCATTCATGAACTCACCGATCTTGAATCGTGAAGGGGAAGGCTGTTATGGTTTTAACATTCAGGAATCAGCAGCGGAAGACTCGGCTAGTTTAAGCTAACTGTTAGCATTAGCAACGTCACTTCACGGAAGAACTCCTCCAGGCTTGTGTTATTTGTGGAGCTAAAACATCCATGTTGCATGTGAGTGGTAGAGTTGCATTGTTGTTTTCCAATCTGGGGAGCAATGTCCAAAAATAAGACTCCAAATTTTGTCTTTTGAATCTCAGCTGTGGTGCACACTTGGCCTGCTGAAACAGGCATTTGTAGGCTTTTTGTGCCCTGAGTACTGCCTGCAAGGCAGAACCACTGCAAATGTATTGATTAAACAAGGAATCTACTGCTTTAGTATGTTCCACATGTAACACATAAATTAGCATTTCATTCACAAATGTGCAGACTAGAGCCCTGCGATAGGATTGACATCCAACGGGATCCAACGGGATCCAACTTAAATCTTGCGGGAGTGGGTGAGTAAGAAAATAAAAGCAGGTCCCTGAGTACCTGGGTTAGCTAACAAAATGAAGGTTGGATAATATGAAACTGAAGAAAAACAGAAAAATTAGATGGAAACAAGAGAGGTGTGCCATGGTCAGGGAGACGACTCATTAAGTGCATCACTACCCACACAATGGTGGCTTAGCCTCTCCCCCAGGTTGATACTTCAACCTGCCTGGTGTCATTGTTAATATTATTTTGGTAATTGATTGATTGATTGATTGATTTATTGATTGATTGATTGATTGATTGATTGATTGATTGATTGATTGATTGATTGATTGATTGATTGATTGATTGATTTAGGGATCTTGTGTTTTTCCCAGGGAAGATAGACTCCTTAGCCTCACAGGGAATCAACAGATTTTTCACCTTTAATTAAAAAAAAATGACTTGGACCAAGTGTTACGTGTGATGATGTGGGATGGGCCGGGTTCTGACTTCAGGTCCTTCAAGTCATTTCAGGCTTGGTTTGAATTTCTGCTCCCATTGAAAACTAGTCTAAACCTTATTTTCTGTTGGCCTGTGTACGAAGTGGGCGAGTTGTGGACTTGGCTGATGCGAGACTGGACAGGAATAAAAGAGGCAGACCATGGAGCAGGCAGTGAGGGTTAGAATTCCAGCAGGACCAGGATTTTAAGAATAGTCCTCTGCGGGGCTCTAGCACAGACCATCCAGCCACATTCTGTCACAATGCTTGGTCCTGGTTTAGGTGGGCTCCTACCTGCACGATTTAGTTCCCTGCTTCAACAAACTTGATTCAATGGTTGAATCACCTGTTAAGCAGATCATCAAGCTCTGCAGAAGCCTGTTAACCACCTGCTGATTAACGTCAAATGTGTTGGAGCAGAGAAAATGGGAAACTAAAGAGAACAGAGGAACTAAAGCATGCAGAATAAGGACGCTTTAGGACCAGGATTAAGCATCCCAGGTCTACACAGTAAACCTCAATATTAACCTAACTTCTTACTCCACCTCGACACCTCTACCACCTCCCATCCTCCATTACAACCTCAGTATACGTGTCACGTATAACAGGTGAAATAAAAATGGCCTGTATTTGATATAGCGCCTTCTAGAGTCATGGAACCCCCCAAGGCGCTTTACAACACAACCAGTCATTCACCCATTCACACACACATTCACACACTGGTGGGGATGAGCTACGATGTAGCCACAGCTGCCCTGGGGCGCACAGACAGAGGCGAGGCTGCCGAGCACAGGTGCCACCGGTCCCTCTGACCACCACCAGCAGGCAACGTGGGTTAAGTGTCTTGCCCAAGGACACAACGACAGTGACAGACTGAGCGGGGCTCGAACCTGCAACCTTCCGATTACGGGGCGAGCACTTGACTCCTGTGCCACCGTCGCCCCGTTAAATACATGCAAGTCTTTGAATTAACAAATGGTGTGGGCTGCTTGGTTCAGATCAAAGTCAGGACTTCGACTGCACAGCTGTGATTATAAAATGACGCAACAATCCACAATGTGGTGTTGGCTCAAACCACTAAAGGTTTAGTGGGTTTAAGTTGTATGAAAATGGCTACAGCTCCTCACTCGTGTTGATGAGCTGCAGCTTTGTCTGGCCCATCAGCCCTCCTCCCTGCAGGTATGACTCTGGCCACTCTGATGTCTTTACACAACTCCACTTCAAAGAAATCCAAACATCCATTTGTTTTGAAGATGGAAGAGCTACAAAATCAAAGGAACCATTGTGCAAATCATTAGGATGTGCAGAAATGTGCAGTAATGGTCTGAAATCCACCAGAAAGGGGGTAAAAACCAGTCCAGCACAGGGCTCTGCATTGCACAGCAACAAAAATAAATAAATAAATAATAATAATAATCAGTGCTTTCCACTTTACCTGTCAACTATGATTACTTGATGGGTGTGTGGTATAAATATTTTTAAAATGTAAAACTTTTTTACGAAGCACTTCCCAGAAACAAGAGTGTTAGTAAAAAAAAGTAAAAAAAAAAAAAAACAGAGATATTTCTTGATTTTCTTTCTCTAATCGAAAATGTGTATTTAGAAGTAAAGACCTAATGATCCATCAAATTACAGTCCTACCTTCCGGGAAATTGCATCTAGTAATTACTGTGAAGAAAAATGCCTTTTTCTTATCAGAGGCACTAGCTTACAGCCTACTTGTAAATGACTGACAGGCTGGCTGGTGGGATCTCAAGCTCTGTTCAACACACTGGAATGTTCTTTTTCATTAGAAAACATAAAAATCAATATAGTCTCATGGAACTATTCACTGTGCATTTAGTAACAACATGTGATAGATAAAGGGGACATGGAGTGAAAAATAGACAGTTAAGAGTAGATGGTTGATGGATGAATACAAACATCAAGTGACCTGTTAGAAAAAAGGCCAATGGAGAGCTTGTAGCTGGAAAACAAATTTAAATAATTTAAATAAAATCTGACGTTAACAAATGATAATTATTGTCAAAACATCCTTTGAGGTTTTATTTGCAGGCAACACGATTCAGAGACAGATGGAGACCCGTTTGAGCAAACCCACAACTGAAAACAGCAATCAATCAAAGCATGTGGGTTGTCTTTTCTCTCTTACATGGATGAGCTGAAAGTCTAGTGTTAGCATCACCGTGTGCAAGTCAACAAAAAAAAAAGAAGCAAAAACTGAGGATTCAGAAAAAAGTTATGTTTGAGGCAGATTTTGAGGACTTGGAAATGGATGACCAAACCAGTGCTCAGTGGACACATTCACTGGAATAGAGGCTTCTTCTAGTAGGCATGACATATTAGTAAGAGAAATTATGTGAAAATATCTTTACCTGTCAACAGTTTCAGCTTCACGGAAATCTATAAAAATCAGGGCGACGTACGGACTCTCGAGAACCTGGGACACCCTCCTCATCACCACACCACCAAGCGCATGTGGGAGTACCCGTGGACATCTCCTCGTGCCACTCCCACACAACACGCTCTGGGAACACCGGATTTAGACAACATCAGCAAACCCACCATGAAGAAGTGTGAACCCAAAACTGTTGGCAGGTAAAGAGATTTTCACATAATTTATGTAGCGTCATGAATGGTCTCATATTTGTGACCCGAAGGTCACACTTCCCCAGCTGGGTCAAGCCGTAACTTTTGTTCCACAGATTACCCATCAGGTGCCGGGATGTCTGCTAAACACCATCTTTATCTGCTGCTGTTCCGTCCCAAGATGAAGGACACTTCAAGATTTTAAAATAATAATTTTAAAATAATAGTTTAATAAACTGTTTTACTGTTTATTACAATCATATAATAACCATCATAAATAATCATCTTGGTTGAGTATAAATGTATTTAATTACTGAAATGACTTATTATTCTTTTGGTTAATAATAATTATTATTTATGATAATCAGTAATGTGTGATCATCAACCAGAAGGTCATTGGCACGTGTACACATCATGCAGAGGGGCTGATCCAGGGTAAAGTTAACCACCTCACATGTCTTTACTTCATGACATCAAGCTTTCTGACGCTGATAGGGCGTGTTCTGAGGTTTTGTTAAAATGAAATCTCCTGGCTGGCTCGCCAATTATGTAGCGTGGTTAAACTAATAGATAATATTCCATCTCGACTAAAATAACCACTATTCCAATGTATTTATCATGGCACAATGAACTTCATTTCCCTCTTTTCCTAAAGGACACCACATTTCAGTTTCTAGATTTTGTAATGGTCAAACAGCTTTGGCACCCATAAAAGTTTGCTATCTAATATGGTGGCGCCCTCTAGGAAATCCAGTCAAGTTTAAGTTTTTCACTGCTTTGACGGTTGTAGTTTTGGCAGAGGTCATGAGTAAACTAATTATAGTCTCATCAATAAATACATAAAGCTGAACTTACAGACCCAGATACTCACTGCTCTTGTTAAACAGGGAGAAGATGTCATAGAAGTCTATAAAATTTTTTGTGAACATAGCTGAAACACAGAGGAAACACATAAAAATCCAGTATTTAGCTCAAGCTGCATTGTACACCGGGTCCCTTCAGCAACAGACAAAATTGCTTTCCAAATATTTGGTTCTTTGTCGTTTTTGTCAAATGTTTTTCATTTGCTTGCACTTTGAAGGCGCATAATTCCTTTAAGAAAGTGTCACATCAAGTTGATGAATGGCTCTGCTGTCCAGAACTGAACCCGTCTTCACACTTAGGAGTAAAAACAGAACGTGTTAAATCACACTGTAAACCTGGATGGAGCAAGCCTTTGATTTTGGGAAATACATGTAATAAATTTGTTTCCTACTAAAATAAGTTGACTGATAGCACAGACAGCTAAATAGAATCTGTTCAGACGCAAAACAATCTAGTATTTACTAGATATCTCAGATATTTAAGCACATTTTTACTTAAAACAGTCTACAAGATAAAGAAACTTTAGGAGCATGTTAGCATGATTTAAGAAAAGCAACAAATCTTTGCAAATCAAGATTACCAGCTTTATTTTGAAAGCTGAAAATAATTCACTGTTAGCTGCAGCGCTGAAACAAAGCATAGAAAACTTACGTTAATGCTATTATGTTCATTAGAGCCCTTTAGCATTAGGTTGAAATATTTTGAGATCATTATGAGAGCCATTACACTGGCTCCCTGCAGGTTATTGGGCCAAATTTAAAATTCTCTTGTCCAGTCTCACCACTATAGTGCCTCATCATATGGCTGGGTTACTACAACAGCATACCCCTCCATGCTTCCTACGCTCAGCTGAGCAGGAGTTGCTGATTGCCCCATGATCTAGGTACAGGTCCAGGTCCAAGGGTAATCGGGCTTTTCTGCCTTGACTCCTACACTCTGGAACAAGCTATCGTTCACTATCAGTCACCATCACTACGGGTCTTCAAGAGTCACTTGAAAACTAATTTTTAATAGTTTGGCTTTCATGTAACATGGTTTATCTCAGCTTTATCTTTTTAATCAACTTTTTGTATGCTGCGTTTGTTTGTTTTATTGCTCTCTGTGCTTGTATGGTTTTTATGTCATGTTCAGCAAAATAACAGAAGGCACTGTACAAATAAAATTTGATTGATTGAATTGAGCAGAAGTATGAGGTTTTGCATTTTTTGGTATCAAATGATAAACTAAATAAAAAAAAAGTAGGTAGTGGGTTTGGTTAAAAATCAGTATAAAACTTGCAGTACAGGCTTCAAACCCAAAAGGAATTTAATAAATAAATCTAGGAAACATAACCAAGTCGTCTTGATGGCTGAACATTAAATAAATGAATGAATTCATAAATAAATGAAATAATTATTTCACGTGACTTTATTTGCCAGATTAGGGAGCCGATTAATGAAAAATTAAACATTTTTTTAAACAATCTTTCTTGAAGTTAAAATAATAAGAATGATAAGCTAACCAGACAAAATAAATACATAAATAAATAAGAGAAAGTGGTCCTAAATCGGGGATTTACTTCTCGCCACATTATTGACCCAAAATGCTAAACAGGCGTGTTTTGGAAATCCAGATCTGGGTGTCCAATTACCGTAACTCATTTAGTTTCATTGCATAAATATAATTTAACTTTCAGCCTCATCTGCCATTAATAAAACAGCAGCCATGTCTGAGTGAGCAAGACCTGCAGGAGTGTTGACATCGATATGTCTACATCTTTTTACATCCTTCTCTGTGAGAGACGGGACACAAGCTAGCGTCTCTCGCCTGGCTTATAATGAGCTTGTTAAACCCTGCGGACCCCGTTTCTATCAAAAATCACTAAACATCCTTTGCAATGTGCACAAGTCTATAAAGTTTTACTGGCTTCCACCCAGAGCTTCCCACAGATTGTAATGCATAGAGGAGGGAAATGCCAATAGAAGTAAATAAAGAAAGAGAAAAATTATCTATCTATCTATCCATCTATCTATCCATCTATCCATCTATCCATCCATCTATCTATCTATCTATCTATCTATCTATCTATCTATCTATCTATCTATCCATCTATCCATCTATCCATCTATCCATCCATCTATCTATCCATCTATCCATCTCATCCATCCATTCATCTTTCTACATTTTTCTACCTTATTTTTCTTTGATCTGTGACCATGAACCAAAATGTTGCACCATACTTCTTTCATTTTTTGTTTATTTTGATCCTTCAAATGGCTTAAAAATAATAAATATATGAAAGCCTACTTGCAAACACACTCATGATTTAGCCACCAGGGTACACACTAACTCTTCAATTGCTATGGAGACTTTTGGCTCCAGGCACTTTATTTATTTCATTATTTCTCCTTTAACTCTGGTACGAAGTAGAGAATTTTAATGGTGAAGACTGTCGAGCCAGCCTTCACTGGCCATGCAGGTTACAGTAAGTATTTATGTTGCCATTCTATTGCAGGTAAGGGGGGTTGTGTAGCCATGAGGGACACATACTGTCCCCTGAGTGCCCCCTGTTTTAAATGCTGTACTTTTACTTTCTGGTTATTTCTTGGGTTTGTTGCATATTCTAGCATTTCTTTCAAAGATGAGTCTATAATTGTTTTGCAGCTTGTCATTTGCAACTTGGCTTGAATACAAAAAGTCACTTGTTTACATGTAAGCCCTAAAGCAAAGAGCCAGCTTGTTTTTGAAGCGAATTCATCATTTGTTTCTGTGTCTGACAGGCATTTCTAACCATCAGCCAACAGTCAGGCAGCTAGACTAAATGTTCAAGATTACCGAGCACACACCACCGATATGGCTGCTTAACTTCTAATCTGACATGAGGAGGAAGACACTATTTCCCACATTTAATTTCAAGGTTTTTAGTCGTCCACCACGTGTGAATCAATGTATCAGTTACATATAATGATAAGCCATTATCGTCACCGTCCTCATTTATGATACACAGCCACTAATTTGCTGCAGGCGTTGACTTCATCAGCTTTATCTGCATCTTCCACACATGGGTAAAATGGGACTCGTGAGTCGGTCCCATGTTTGGCCCTTTGATTCCTGAAGAAAAGCCAAAATGGCCTCCAGGAAGAGAAACAAAAAGCTTCTTTACGACATTCCGTTTCTAGAGGCAGGAAGATGCAGTGAATAAACACAGTCTGAGGTCATTGGCTGTTTATGGCTTTTATTTACATAGCACTTCCTAGGGTTCCACAACCCCCCAAGATGCTTTACAGCACAAGTCATCCACCCGTACACACACATTCACACCCTGTGTAAAATGTGTCTATTAAATGATAGTTATTCACTCAGCTCTTAATCTAAATTAATACGCTTATGCACATTTATCATATAGGCTAAAACATAACTCACTTTGTATCAGTTTTAAGGCAGCAAAGCTTTCATCAACACGGAGACAAGGTTTATCGTATAAATCACCTGGCGAAACAGGACTTTTGGTAAAAACACAAGAAAACAAAATACTATAAACATAAAAATCTGAATGGTTGTTCATCGCAGACAATGATGGTTGAGTGGCTAAGTACCCGCCCTGTACCCGGAGTGTTGCGGGGTGCATCCCGCTCAGTCTGTCACTGTTGTGTCCTTGGACAAGAGGCTTCAACTTCCCCGCCTGCTGGTGGTGGTCGAAGGGAGCGGGGTGTGTGTGTGTGTGTGTGTGTGTGTGTGTGTGTGGCAGCCTCACCCCAGGGCAGCTGTGGCTACATTGCAGCGTGTGAATGAGTGAATGACTGGTGTGTTGCAAACTGTTTATTAAAGTGTACGCCTAACTTGTAGAACTTTAAAATATGCCTAAAAGGAAATAGTAAATTGAATTTTCTATTTTTCATTTTAATCACCAAACTGTTGTCATGCTATGTGCATTTGAGTTAAAGTTCCATTAGTCATCACACACTGGTGAAATTACATCTCCACATTTGGCCCATCCCCATGGAGAGTGGTGAGCTACAGCTGTGGCTGTGCTCAGGAACTATTTGGTGGTTTAATCCTCCAATCCAACCCCATAAAGAAGAGTGTCAAGCAGGGAGGCATCGGGCCCCATTTTTAAAGTCTTTGGTACGACCTGACTGGATTTAAACCCTGATCTCCCAGTCCAGTATTTTAATACCAAACTCTTTTGCGTGTCTCTGTTTTGTTTCTGAAAAGAGTGTCACCATTACTCTCCGGTCAGTTGAGGTCAAAGACATTTCTCCCCATATTCTGTTGATGTGTATCATAAACCAGAATCATGTCCATCTACAAGGAGCACAGCAGCTCCTGGATCTGACTGCAGTCAAAAACACAATCAGCTTAAAACTGCACTTGGTGCCCTCGCCAGCCACCCTGAATCACCAGTAACACTCAGAGGAATTAGGGACGCCATTCTGAGCAATTATGGGATTTAGTGGTTACACTGTCAGAATGATTTGGCCAGAGAGGAATGATTCAATTAATAAATCATGGGTCATTAGCTATTTTCTCATTTGGCCAGCAGAAAAAAGGCAGTCCTGAATGTATTGAATGACCAGCAAAGTGGAGAGTAATGCAATTTGATTTTTAGAGTTATCAGATGATGGGAAGGAGAGGAGGAGACAGACAGACAGATATTGAGGCAGACAGCGAGGAAAACATAAAGAGAATTTGTTTATTTAAAAATGTGTTTCTTTTTGTTTGTTTTACCTTTTATTCCCTATTTGTTCCATCAGTCAGAGACCCGAGCAGAGGGATGCATCCCTCATCATATCAACTGTTGCCCTGCACAGCGTCTCCAGTGAGCCACAGACAAATGCCACAAGGAAGAGAAAATAGTCTGTCAGCTAAGTTCAAATGCACTGACAGGAGCTAAAATACTGCAAGTCCCTGCCATAAACAAGGAACCAAGGAATACCACACCTGCCAGTCTATAAATAAATGCGAATAAACAATTATAAGTGCACATGAACTGACAAGGGTATATAGTACCTCTCAAACTTTGGAGTTTCAATTTAAACATAGGCATGAACATTTCAGCCATAGCTGCAGGATCAATTATTCAGATAAGTCAAGGACGAGATGCAGGGCTTCGTCTCTTTGAGATAAATAAAAGCACTTATTGTGCATCCTTTAGGACCACAAGTCCAATGATAGATTGCGTGGCTGATATGTCCAGGTGCAGCTTTATTATGACTCCAGAAGTATTGTTTCATATTTTTAGACTTTCATGTGCATCTTAAAAGCTACCTAACTATGTTTATGGAAAAAAGGGAAAATAAATATAAACATAGGTGAGAAAAGGTAGGCATTAATGAAGAAACACGTAAGTCAGAGAAAATAGAGACGGCAGAACAGTAAAGCTTTAGCTGCCCATTTTAATCGGTTGCATCATGGTCAGAATTTGACTTGAAGCTCTGTAATCTCTGACTCGCAAACCTTTTTTTTTTTCCTCCGTGGAAAGAATCCTGAGCAATTCACAACCAATCCCATGCAATATACATGAAATGAAATAAAAAGAGCCATGTCACAATACTGAAACTGAGTTTCAATCAACCAGACCTACATGGTCTAAAGTTTTATTAATTAAAGCTCAGTTGGGGGTGATATGAACTCGTGTAGTTTGTTTTAAAAACTTCGGAACAAACTCTCCCCAGTAAAGCTGAAACCAATCAGATTCCTGCTGTTTCTACTGTAATGTGCTCAGCCTACATACACCCCCTTTAGCACGTGCATGGTTATTCTGTAGCTATGAAGTTCAGGTGGAAATTGCAGGAACGAGCCATCAAGCTGTTTTGCAAATGTGTCAGGCAGAATAAGTGATGCCACTTTTAGCTGAAAGCCTACTGGTTTTGCAGAGAGGTAGTCAACATCCACTCGTGTCTTCAAATGTTTTGAAGTCAAATGTTTTTGGAAGCATCTGTGTTCAATCATCAGGCAGAGAACAGTGGGAGCAATTGGCAGGTTTTAGTAAAATAATTCAGTCTGAATTTTAAAAGCTGCTAACTGCGATGAAAACTGGGAGAAAAAAGGTAAGTCTCTAAAGATGTTTTATTTCTTAAATGAATCATCAATTAATTGAAAAACACATTTTCCAGCAAAGGATGTTTACCTTTTTCTTTTAAAGGCTTGTTTTTGAAACTTTATTCGACGTCATCGTGTCTCAGGCACAAGACGTAACATGAACGATGTACTCATTTTAGTCATCGAACATTTGGCAACTATAGCTATAAATATGTTTAGGGATAATTAGGGTCTAGATGAGACGAGGTTTCACTTCAAACAGGGTTGAGTTTTCAGACCCACCGATACCTTTAATTTAGTACTTCCATCTCCAGAGCCTAATCAAGCAACTGTGATTAAAACCAAATCAAGGTATCGCCAGTTTAGATAGAAAATTATCACGCAACTCGCCTGATTTCAGAAGGGATTGGATTTCAGATGTGATGCTACAGGCTCTCATCTAACAGAGCCTTACTTCTGCCAGTTTAGAGAAGAGGCAGTCACCAGTGATGAAGATGGTGGACACACACACACACACACACACACACACACACACACACACACACACACACACACACACACACACACAGATTTCTGCCTCTGCCTCTGCCTCTCGTCTCAGGAACATGCCAACCTCACACCTGGCAGGGAGCTGAAGGATAGCAACCAGCAGGTGCTGCAGTGCTGCTTCTTCCTTAAACCCCGATGTTTGGCTTGGCTGTGTGATGCTTTTTTTCTACATTTATTAGGGCTTAAATGACACATTCATTTGAGTTACTGCAAGATGCTGTTGCACTTCTGAGCTCCACACACCACTACCATGTCTATTTCCTACGAAATGATCCTTTAGCCTCCCCACTAGGCAAGCGTCCTCTGCTCAGTAAACCATTCCTATCTGTCAGCGGGGCCTCGATTCCTGCTGATTCTGAGGGTCTCGGCCGATCATGCATCCTCCTCTCAGCAAGAAACGGCTCAGTCATCATACACACCAAATCAAAGTAAAGAGCAATCAGTAGAGTGTGGTTTAATGTTTATCAACACAACAGACTTCCATCTGTGCACAAACTACTCAGCAGTGGTTAACATGCACACAGCAGGCTGCTGCTGCATGCTTTCAGAAAGGAGGAGGAGTGAAGAGATGGTTTAAAATGCATAGAGATGCTTATTTTTAATTATGCATTGACTTGGTGTAGAGGAATGCATGATGCGGGTCATGCACATGAAGGGAAAATATAATGAAAAGTCAAAATGGATTTACCGTCCTAGCAGAGAAGACATTTGTACACCAGAGTTAACGCACAGTGAGACGGCTTCTCACTCATTTTGAAGCAGCTTTAGTTTCATGAAGAGCATTTCCCAAACAGATCAGCAGCAATGTTTGAATGTTATGTATCAGTACCTCTGAAGGTGCCTTTAAATGACACAATTTTAGTTCTCAAAGTGGTGAAAAATCTCTAAAATGTGTCTTTATTAATGTTTTGATATCAAACGGTACATTTGATCCATTAATATGAGCGTGTACGAGAGCACAGACTACTCCAGAGAACAGCCTCCCTGTCAGTGTTTCTAATGTTGCTGCTGATTACAAATGTATCTTTGGTTTGTCTTCTTACTCTAAACATGTCCTCAGGCTGCTGTCTCTCATCTCAATTGTCTGCTGAGCTCTGTGTTTACAGCCAACCAAACAGAGACTAAATCCAACCAACTCATCAGCGTGTTGCCTTTTCATTAGCAGCATGGCAGAACCCCATCCTTCTTTTATTTTACTTTCCCATATTTCTTATGACAACAGCAGAAAGACATTACAAATTAAACAGTACTTTGCTCAGCGCACTAACACCAAACATTTTACTGGACGAATGTTATCTTTATTCTACTCACACTGATGGTTTATCACCTACAAATTTTTTTACGATGCAGCACAAAGGAGTAAACTCTTTGCTGCTGTGAGAGTTTTACGTGAGGCTATGTCCAAGTGCTTTATTTCTCTTTTTATTATTGTTGTCTTGGGTATCTGTCGGCTTTTAGTGACGTGTGATTTTTGGCGAGTACGCTTGTGACGTTAACAGGTCCTGCTAGAGCAAGACGTGCAGTGTGCCGACTCTCTAGAGTCCTCACAGTGTGACACGAAACAGCCCTTTGGGACAGTGTGGCCCGAGCTTTAAGGTGTGTCATAAGAACACAAATATCTGGTAGTACTTATTAGGGTTGTCACGGTGACCGGTGTAGCAGTAAACCCCAGTAAAAAAGTTGACAATAATAATAACAGTCTTGTTTTTAAAAAAATATATTATCTCGGTGGATTACCGTGGCTGCGGTGTAGGCGTGGTGACCCTTACCAGCCACCGTATCATCGACTGAAGTTGCCAGCGGCACATGCGCGCTTTGTTGTTTACAACCAAAACTTTCTTGAAGCTAAAGCTGAAATAATGGCATAAGGAGGAGACGGCAGTGCTCAGGAGATGTATTATCCCTCAAAGAAGACAAAGTTGGAAGTATGGGCATTTTTTGGATATTTGAAGAATGCCGAGGGACAGTTAATAGAAGACGGCTATGCTGTTTGCAGCAGGTGCAGGAAAAAGTGTCTGTGGAAGGCAGCAACGCTTCATATCTCATGACACATCTGCGTGACCATCACCCACAACTCTACAGTCAACGCAAGGCAAGCTAACGTTAGCGTTTTAGCTAAAATGCGTGATCCGAGGATTTGGGTTGAGGGAGAATGCAACGAGTCGCTATATAAAGCAGCGGCAGCGCCGCTACCTGCATATAAACCGTGTCGCGGACACCGCCATGTTGAAATGACGCTATGCATTACGGGGCTCCCAGGGGCAGATAAGAGTTGGTCTCTCTCCGCGAATAATTATGAATTTAACAATGATTACTGCCTGATGACATTTTCCCACATCTGCAAAGCTCACTGGAAGAACACAAACCGAGGACGATATTTTCATGATAGAGGGTTTATTACTCAAGTAAGGGTAAAAAAGTATCTTATTAGAAGTCTACTTGAGTACTGAGTATCATCTGATCTAATATTTTTAAAATGATGACATCAAACAGACAAAACATAAGAAGTTATGGGCAAATATTGTTTTTTTTAACTAAAGGGGAAAAATGTAAACAAATAAACAACATAATTACAAAATAACAAATTTTAGGCAAAATTTAGACACTAACTGAGGACAATTTTTCCTGATATACAGGGTTTATTTAGTTATCTGAAAATGTAACATGTTTAAAAAAATACCGCAATAATACCAAAAATCGTGATAATTTTGGTCACAATAACCGTGAGGTTAAATTTTTACCCCGTGGCAACCCTAGCTGTGGCTTCATTGTAGCTCATCAACATCAGCATGTGAATGGGTGAATGATATGAATGAATGCAAAGAGCTTTGGAGTCCTCTGACTCTGAAAGGCGCTATACAAGTGCGGGTCATTTATCATTTATCATAAATATGAAATAACAGTCTGATTGGACTTTAAATGTTTTATCAGAATACTTTAGTTTCTTTGACTCTTCAGGGAACACACACTTCACATTAATCCAAACAGAGTCAAGATTATAGTTTATAAAAATGTTCTTTAATTCTATTTTCCTAAACTAAATGATTGTACATGACAAAGTATGAATGAAATGATGGTTTTATCTATAACAGATAATGAATGGAATGATGGATTGTGAGCTAGATGTTTTAGCAAAACCATGTGCAGCTTGTGAAGTCTGGGTTGTAAAATCAATTTGGCTGTACGGTTTGATAAGCTAAACTTTATTTAGTATAAAACCATCTAATGCCAGTGTGCAGAGTCTACGACGATACCCTTGTATGTGTCGCTCCCTGTGGCCCAGAGGAAAGGCAGCCCGAGTGGTGAGCTCACTGGACGTTGAGACTACAAGAACCCAAAGAGTCATAGCTCCCTTTGAATTCAGCTTTCACCAGCCATGAGATGCAACAGGGTCTGCAGGTTAGATGACTGTCTGAGGTGTTGCGTGGCTCAAAAGAGCCGGTGGGTCTGAAATCACTCGCAAGCGTTGCAGAGAGGTTCTGACCTTGGGGTCAAAAGAACGGATGGTCTCAAAATACTTGTTCACCCGACTGGCCATTCACTCAAATGTCGAAGACTGACTAGATCAGGACGTGATTCTTGTTTTTATTAACTTCATTGTTTAGAAACTTGGAGAAATCAGAAATTGACACGTTAAAAAGGAATCACCAAAATACCTCAGAAATCACGCCTTTCCTCAGATACTCAGATGTTAACTCTTAGTGTGAAGTGGAAATGTTTTTACACATTTACGTGAAGTGAATGTTAAAACCATAATATTAATCTGATGATGTATGAGTACACTGATAGTTTGACTTGTTAAATAACAAATACTGATCTGGTGTAGTTTAAGAAATGAAATGAATCCTTGCAGGAAAAACATTCATTTTAACACATAACTGATTAACGAACACAATTATTCAAACACTTAGGGATTTAACAAGAGATGATTATGACACTTATGCAATTATCAAGTTTTAAAAAGTCATTTATGATTCAAGGAAGATTAACTTTATTCAGAGTGAAAGTCCAGACAGTCTAGTTTTCTGAATGACTTTTGTTCCAGCCAAGATTTGGTAGCTAGCTTATTATGTCTTCTTTATCCAGTGACAAGGCCTTGTGAAGTGCTTTTCTTGTTTGGAGGCCAGGCAGATGGGATGTTTGCGCCTGCAAATTTAAAAGTTAATTTCTGGCCATTTTTGATGTGAATACTTGACCTTTGGGTACGCTACAGTGTGATGGGTTGACAACTGATTTAAATATGCAGATCACTTCATCATTGTAGCACCAAGAGGCCAGCTCACACTAACACGGTAAATGGCGAGTGTTTACACAGCTTGGTTATTGGGAAACTGACTAACTTTTGAGCACGCTGACCGCTTATAGGCTACAACTCCATCACACCATCAATGTATGTGGGGTTTCTCAACATTCTCTCATAAGTTACATGCTCCTGGTCTCACAATGATTACATTTGAAATGTTCAAAAACTTTGCATGACAAATGTTATGTGCAGAGATCTTGCACACATGAACATGTGAGACACTCTATCCTCAGTCGACTACCTTTCCAATCAATATTGCTGCAGTCCAGCCACATCCTATCAGGTTGTACTGGGATTGTCAAATACTATCAAGAAAGTCTCAAGAAAGACAAAGGGAATAGTTTAGTCCAGGGGTGGGCAATCCTGGTCTTTGAGGTTGACTGTCAACACGCATCTAGACTGCATTTGAAGCTTGGTAATATAGAGATAGAGCAGGTAGAAGAAGCAAGATTGTTGGGGGTAATTGTGGATTCTAGATTGTCATGGACTAGCCACATTAATCATGTCTTGCTGAAACTTGGAAGAAGTATGGGCACAATCAAACATTGTTGTAAATGTATTCCTTGTTTGCAGATAAAAACTTTAGTTCAAACATTAGTACTGTCTCATTTAGATTATGTAGGGATGGGTACCTTTGGCATTTGAATAAATTCAGTACTAATTCCTGGTACCTAGGAATAAATACCGGTACTTAACGGTACCAATTTTTGATACTTTTGAGTGTTTAATATTTTAATTCTCTTTTATAATTAAATATATATTTTCTCAATATATAACCATATTTGATAAATATCACGATAAATAGCATACAACTGTTGGTATTTTAACATCATCCTTGTAGTTTTATAAGCTTATAATTAAACTGAAGCACACATCTTTACTGTGAACTAAATTTACTGTGTATCTTTATTCCTTTTGCTGTCCTTTTTCATTTGAATTTTCCTACTGGGAAGTTAGAATTTCCAATGAGAAAGCGAACGCACCATTAGCTGATAACAGTGGTGGCAATGGAAGCTAACATATCAAACTAATGTTATCTTAAACAGTTTATTTAACTGCTGGAGCAGATTAAAACAATGATGCCTCACACTTAGATCGCTGTCACTGGTTTCATCTTCACCCAATCACCTGTCGCATTTAGTAAAGTGAAGCCAAACTTTAGAGCACGTTCATGTTCTTCTAGTCGGAAATTCGGAGTTCCGAGGAGAAAGTGAACGCACCATTAGCGAAATGGAAGCTAACATATCAAGCTAACATTATCTTAAACATTTTATTTACATACAGGAGCAGATTAAGATAAGGATGTCTCACTTAGATCGTTGTAGCTGGTCTCATCATCACCCAGCTACCCATCACATTTAGTGAAGTGGACCCAAGCTTTAGCGTGCGTTCTTTCTACCATGCTGCTCTGTTTACAACTGGCTCGCAGCGATCAACGACATAACGCTCTTGCGCACGCACAGCTGTCTAGGCAAGTTTTCGTTATGAAGGACGGGTACCGAAACGAGGCACCGCTTCAAATGATGTGAATCGGTGCTCAGTCGGTACGATGGAATTCGGTTGGTACGTTAAAAAGTACCGAATTCGGTACCCATCGCTAAAATTATGCATCAGTTATTTGGTCTAATACAAGTGAATTGAATTTATATAAGTTACCAGTGGTACAAAATAAAGCTGCACGAATTGTTCTGGGTTGTAATTATAGAACAAATGTAAGTATGATGCACGATAGGTTGGCCCGGTTAACAGTGAAATGTAGATTAAAGTATTCACTGATAACATTTATAAGAAATATAATAACAACGAAAATACCTAGAATAATTTTTGACAAGGTATCATTTTTTTTGGACAATCATGATTACATGACGAGACAGACAAGTGACATAAGGTGCACACTACCGCGCTACAGAACTAATCAAAGGCAAAGAGCGGTTTATTACAGAGCCATGGTTGCATAGAATGCCATACCGAGATTTTTGTTATTAGAGAATAACAGATGTTTTCAAAAGAAGTTAATGTTTTCAAAAGAAGTTCATGCTTTTTTTGTTTACACAACAGTAAATTTTGCACAATGAATTGTAAATGGGACTGATATGACAGCTTCTATAGTTTTTGTTTGTTATGGAAGTGATGTGACATGATTTTTGATTCTTGAATTTATTTATTGCTCTGTGTAAACTCTCCGTATTTACTTATTTAGATTTTTCATGAACGCTGAAGTGTGTGGTAACTTACCGGTATATCATTATTGCAATTGAGCTAGTATGATTATAATGGAGCTCCTGGGGTTTGTTGTTCTTGGTGTGTGTGTGTGTGTGTGTGTGTGTGTGTGTGTGTGTGTGTGTGTGGGGGGGGGGGGGGGGGGGGGGGGGGGTTGTGAAATATTTGTAATGAAATTGGAAGAGACCTCAGGAAGAATAGCTACACACTAAGGTGGGAGCTAATGAGGTTCTCAATAAAAAAATAAAAAAATAAAATAAATATTCAGCAGGTGATTAAAAGGCTTCTACATGGCCTGATGGCAGCGGATACAACCATTGAATTGAGTGTGTGTAAATAGCAGAATCGCCCACATTCACCCACAAGGATAGAGTGAAAAAGGAAGGAAACGGCTTTAAAAATGAAGCATGCGTATCCAGATTTTACAGGCAGCATCTGACCCATGTGGCTCGTACCGCTTTCTCGACACCAGACAAAAAGTAATCATTATTTTAGCACTAGGGCGGATTAGCAAGGCTTACCAGGAATTTTATCACTCTCCCATAATATGCTGTATGGTATTAGCATAATGCGAAAAAAACGATTAGATGCCCTGTATCTCTGAATTGCATAAAGTTGCTGTGCATTCATTATTGGGAGCAAGTAATATCAGCTTTGTTTGACACTTTGTGTGTACACTTGGTAAATAACAGTACTGAGGGAATAAATACAATTAATATTGCTCTTTTTAGAGCCCACAAAGCAGGAGATGCATACACTACAAATGTCATTTAGTGAGCCACCCAGTTTTTGATGACATAATTTAGCTGACTGTTATAAAATAATGTGAAAAGTGGCTTTTAATCCTAGTTTTTCTCATCCGTTTGACAAAAATGAGTGAAGAAAACTGAAGGGGAAGGAAATAAAAAATGCCGTCAAATAGCATCCCTGAATTTATTATCATCTCTTTACTATTGTTTTGGGTCTTTGTCTATATGCACCAGTGTTTAACTTGGTATGAAGAGAAAACCACAAGTTCTGCATTTGGTGTTTGGATAAAAAGCATCACGGCGCTGTCACAAAGAAATGAGCAGATGAAAACAGACACATCTGAATTGTGCGTTTCTGATTTAACCCAGTGTAAAATACGGTCGTTCTGCATCAATCATCACTGTTAAAACCAAAAGGAAACATTCTACACAAATATTATTGCACTACACTTATTTCTACTAACTTTTACTCATTTTTAGAGCCTAACATCAAACTGTGACAGTCCTCCATAGTTCTGCAATGACCTTCTGAAACAAAAAGACATAAAGTGTATAAATATGTATGTTACATATTTCAGTGCTGCATGTCTCTGTTTTCAAGTATTTGTCTCCATATAACATGGTGTAGAAAATATCTGGCACAGCTTTAAAATTATTGAGCTTGTTTTTATTGTGTGGCACTTTCGCAATTTATAAAAAAAAATAACGCACCCACGTTTAAATCAGTGATTTTATAAATTCTAAGTTCAGCAACTTGTATTAAAAATTAAATGAAAACAAGCAAATTGCACAGGGTCAATTTTGCTGTTTTTGGTGCAATATTTTCTAACAGAGTGAGAATCCTTTTTTATTTTTTATTTATTTATTTTTGTTTGTTTTATTTATTTAGAAGTTCTGGTTCTGGATACTCCGATGTTAAATAAAGGTTTAATCGTTGCATTTTAAAGGCTGTTCTTGCATTGTTATGATATAACATTACATACGTGTTTATTTTGGCCCCAATATCGAAAAATATGAAATAAAATATGGAAAAATAAAATTTAGATGGTAGTTCCTGAGATAACCATACCTGCTGCTGCAATTAGATAACTAAATCCAACGGAATTAATGAGAAGAACTGGATTATAATCTCATGAAGACCATCATACCCTTGATTCTGTAAAGTTCTATACTCACTTGTTACAATTAAGATCCGGTTGTTTGTGAACTGCGCACTGTTTAATCACTAAAGTGACAACTTTGGTTTTATGACATTTTGAGAGAAGAACATTTCCCAGTTCAAAAAGCTAATGCTAAGGAGCGTCATTACCTGCAGCATACATATCAATAGTTTATAACACTCAAGCCTGTTGCTTTCATGGACTCAACCTACCCACCCCCCACAAACCAATAAACAAAAGAACATCAGGGAGCCGCAGCCCAAAATCCTTGTGGCAGATTCACACACGTCTTTGTATCCGTGAAATGGAGCATAGAAAGCAATCAAAACACCTGCTGGATGATATTCTAACCAAATAAATCTAACAAATACCATGAAAGGCACGTTAGCTTGACTAGAAAAATATTGAAGAAGACAAGATTCATTCCAAGAGTACAGCTTCATTAGCATGTCTTTCAGAGATGTCAATATAGGTAATATTTTGTTATTTTAACACCCCCCCCCCCACACACACACACACACACACACAAACACACACACAAACACAGAGTGTGTTTACATGCCGCCAGTAACCCTTTTAAAACCCAAATATTCACAATAACCCAGTTCCGCAGGTCCATGTAAACACCGCCAAAAACCCGCTCATAACCGGGTTTTTAAAAACCCGGTTACTACACCTGGGGTAACCCTTTTCTAACCCGAATGTTTGGTCGTGTAAATGCATATCGGGATATCCCCATCAAAGCGTGTGTTCTGCGCATGCTCTGTTCGCAAGGAATCTTGGTCTTTTGAGTAGCGAGACGTCTTGTATGCGCCAGAAAACTGGAAGTAAACAAGTTGGGAGCAACATGGCGAGTTGCGGTAAGAGCTGCTGGTGGGTCAATACCAGCACTAAAGCGCAAACAAATGCGGTCGCTATCTCTTCCAAACCGGGAAACATGTTGTTGTTTTCACGGATACCGGAACAAGAAGAACCGGAAATGACGCATATTGCATCAGGACATAGTCCATACGTAATGACGCTACCCCAACGTCCGCATTTAAATCGGGTTATGCAAGTTAGGGGTAACTCTTTCTATTTATGCTTGTAAACGGGTTTTTCTGATCAACTCAGAAACCCGAATACTGACCTTAACCCGATCATAACCCGGACATTGGCTGCATGTAAACATAGTCACAGACACACACACACACATGCTTATGACTGTGTGGCCCTGTGATCTTGTCTACAACGTATAAATGCTGATTCTAGTTTCTCTCGGTGATACCTTGAGCTTAGCTTTCATCAATAAGCTGTCTGCATGACTGACTGGTTTGAGTAAAGGTAAGATCACTTAGGAGTGAAGGTCAGCTCCACAGAAAGAAATGCTTAAAGACTTCAGATGGATATCGACTCCCCACCCACCTAGTCCTACAAACACACACACACACACACACACACACACACACACACACACACACACACACACACACACACACACACACACACACACACACACACACACACACACACACACACACACACAGATCAATCATCCCCTGTACACCCACTGGCTAGTTCTGTAGTATTCTGTTCATTTCTGCACCTTTACTGACTGAATTCATGCACCATTCATCTGTTTCCCCGTGTCCCTCATATGCCCACATTAGTTTATCTGAATTTCTAGCTTTCTTGTTCTGAGCTGAAAGGTCAAAATAAATACAAAATGGCAACCATCTTTTGTCCAAGGAGAAAAACAAAAAAACTGCAACATGTGACCAAGTGTCATATGGACAATGTACCACTTAAGAAATGGTGAATGGCCTGTATATGTATAGCAACTTATTGGGGTTCTATAACCTCCCAAGGCGCTTCACAGCAGAATCAGTCTAATCAGAAACTCTGCACAAATTAAACAAATTCTGTGTTTTTCTGTCAATACATGGTGGTCTGTACATTCATGAGGAAAAAAATGAATTTAATTGTAATGTAATTTATGTGTGTGTGTGAGCGTGCACGCGTGTGTGTGTGTGTGTGTGTGTGTGTGTGTGTGTGTGTTTGCGTGTGTATCAGAGATACAGATATGGGAAAGGTGTCCTGAGCAGATGTTGCAATCAGATGAAATAAAATATCAAACACCAGAGTCAAATCAGTTCACTTGGCTGAGGCGGACTGCTGAAAATTAAAAAAAGCGAAATAACTAAGATGGTGTGTGAGGGCCCCTTCACTACTTAAATGATAGAATCCTATTCCCTGTCACATCTTTAAAATTACAAATGGTTGAAGACTGTACCTTTACATCCCAAAACAAAAAAAGCATAAAATCAGCTGTGATAAAACAGGGCAAAGAAAAACTTTAAAAACCTGGTTGGTTAGACATGTTTATTACTTGCAAAGGTTGTATTCCATGTGCTCGATGTCTCGAGAGATCAGGAATAAAAACAGAGAAAAAATAAAATAAAATCCACTAAAATCCAATGTTACAGGCAAAGTGTGTATATCATTAGAACGCATCAGCCTCAAGTTACAACATGAACCTTGATGCTCATGAAGAACATGGAAGCTGACAGAGATGGATGTAGCAAAGGTTTATAGAATAGGCTTGAATATGCATCAGCTGACGGGTTAATGTCACTTCTGGGATCTCTGAGATTATAGATGAGTGCAGGCTTTGAGGCCACTTGGTAGCCTAACGTAACGCAATTACCGTGACACACCAATATATTGCCGCAATTAAGACAGAGGTATTGGTATCGTCAGGAAAAGGACGGAAGTCAATTTCAATCAAGATGGAAGTCTAAACTCCACCAGCCTGTCTGCTGTGTGTAACTCTGACAAATTGTGTGACAGTTTTCATCGACAGAAGTGTGACGAAGTGAAAACAGTTTATTTAAGAGCTACTAAAGGAAGCTAGCATCTGATAGCATATAGGTGCAAACTGTCACAGCTGTTAATTCCTCAAGTATCAAACCCCAACACAGTCTGAAGGGAGACTTGCACATGGAACCTAATAAATAAATAAACAAACTGACCTTACATAAATATTGTGAAGAGGGTTTATAAACAAAACGTTTTAGTAAGAGGAAAAAGGCAAAATGTAGAACAATCAGTAGCATTAAATCAAAACACAACATAAAAAGCTACCAAAATAACAACTAAGAAGAAAATAAGTAAGGTTGGTTTAAGTGCAAAGTTTTAGAATTAGCAACTGCTCTACCAGTTCAGCAGAGTGGTTGACCACTAATCAGAACATGAGAGGTTCGATCCCAGACCCCAGTAGGATATGCGTCGATGCATCCTTGGGTAAGATACCGAATCCTGGAAAGTTGCCCATTGTGCGCTGAATGAATTACTGCCCACTGCTCCTCAGGGACACCAAGGCTGTCCTTTCTTACAGATTCTGTTCATGACTTTTATGGGCAAAATTTCTTGGTGCATCATTTTGGTGGTCTAAGGATCAGGCCTCTGCTTTTTGCAGACAATGTGGTCCTGTTGTCACCGACTGTGATCTCCAACTTTTGCTAGAGTGTTTCACAGCTGAGTGTGATGCAGCTGGGATGAGAATCATTTCTATCTGGTAAGGATGCCTCCCTGGTGAAGTTTCCCGGGCACGTCCAACCAAAATGAGTCCTAAAGGAAGATCCAGGACTTGCTGGAGGGACTATGTTTCTCGCCAGGGAACACCTTACGACTCCCTCGGAGGAGATGGCCCAAGGAGCTGGGGAGAGGGAGGTCTGAAGCCCTTTTTACAAGACACACCATGCCGGCAA
Source organism: Nothobranchius furzeri (assembly GCF_043380555.1). Classification (NCBI taxonomy): domain Eukaryota; kingdom Metazoa; phylum Chordata; class Actinopteri; order Cyprinodontiformes; family Nothobranchiidae; genus Nothobranchius; species Nothobranchius furzeri. The sequence goes on along the minus strand of NC_091746.1, from coordinate 78,710,631 downwards.
ATCAGCGTAATATTACCGCAATGGTATGTCTATAAACGCGCCATGCCAGCAAGGGGTTGAGCAAACTTTGCGGCATTCGTTCCGCCTCACTTGGTAGTAATATTGCGGTAATGGTCTGGCGTATGCGCCCTGGCGCAACAGAGGCAGATGTCATGATGTCATTGCAAAGCTCCGGCTGGCAAGTTTATTGAAAATGAAAGTAAACGCAGGCAATAAGGTTTCTTTTTTGAACAAAATCAGCTGAGACGGCAAACTGGAGCGCTGCAGTGCTCCATGAGCCTCTCTTGTTAGAGCTGAAGCTCAGATCACCAGAGACTGCACAGGGACTGAGGGGGACAGACACCTTTAGGAGCTGCATGTTAAAAAAAAACAACAATCATGGCTTCAATCGCAATAAAAAGCAAGTTATGTCCAAGATAAACGGAAGTCTGCGGCCGCGCAGAGACCGCCTCCATACCCCCTTTATGCCGCCATCACCTAAGCTTTTATAAAATTGCCACGATTGCACCACATTACCACCACGGTCTGATCTTATAAACGACCCTTTAGGGCCCCTGATGCCACCATGGCGTTGTGGTTAAATGACAGCATTGTTTTGTAAAAAGGGCTTGTGCCTCTCTGCTTAGGCTGCTGCCCCCACAACCCGAACCCGGATAAACACGGATAAACAGAGGGTGATTGATGGATGGATGCTTTACAAATAATTAAAGCTATATTGTGGAGTCGCTAATGCTATCTGTTAGCTCTTACTTTCCGAGATACACTCTTCTATCTCCAGGACAACAACAACCTTCACTATCGCAACCCAAGATGGGCGAGGCCATGAATGTTAATTTTACGATGCAACTTGCTAATTTCTATGGCTTTTCTAATCCAAGCTTTTCCCCTTGTATTATCCATCAACAACTAATGAAGGAAATAGGGCTAGCCGGCTATTTTCACATTTAGCCTGCATGTGAAACTCAGTTACCAATCATATTTAAAAATAAGTAAAAAATAAAATAAAATAAACAGTTTGTCAATTAATTTGACCTTTAAGAGAAACTACACTCTAAAAACCTCAACTACAGTTTTGTCATTATAACACATATTTCTAAGTTAACTGAGCATTTTTTTTCTAAAATAGTTTAACTGAATTAAAATGTAAAGTTCACAAATTAGTTGTCCATTTAAACTCAATTTTTCAGTTGAGACAACTTTAGGTAATGAGTGGTGCATCCAGAGAAGCAACTAAGGGCCCCACACATGGTAAACTTTGTTGAAGTATTGGAAATCATGTAATTTATCCATGGGAATACAATGAATACTTACATTTATATCTTTGCATTCGTATATATTTGTGTTTTTATGTGTTTGTAAACATTTTAGTTTAACATGCCAATCTGGTGCCATTAATGTTAAACTGACTGTGTAAAGTAATCTAATAAACATTAATTCATCTAAAAAAAAGTCATGTTTCAAAGATTGGCAGGAATTTGTTTTTAATAAATCTTAGTAACATTAACTAAAGTACTTCAAAGTATTTGCAAGATTTTGTAACTTACACTCATACCAATTTTTAACTTCTTACTTTTAAAAAATAAAGCATAAATGTATTTTAATTATAAATGTGTTATTTCTTAGAATTAAACTATGTATAATTTTACTCATTTTCTTAATGATGTGAATCTGCACCTAAAATAATTATCTTCTCACAAAACACTCTCAAAACATTTGATTTTTGTATAGCTATTTGTATAATTAATCCCCCTTAATGATTGCTCACATAAATGTATTCCACTGAATTGCATATTTTGTTTGTTTTAACGTTGTTTAATCTATTCGTACTTTGTTACATTATGGTTTTGAAATAAATCAATAAAAAACAACGGAAACAGTTTCGTTTTAGAGAGAAACGAAATGCGATTCAGACGCCCGATCGATAGGTGGCAGACAGTTCGAGAAATTCAAGAATTTAGAGAATGTCGTCATTTCCGGAAGCCGGGTTAGCGCGGGACGGAGCGGAGTTTGGACGAGACGCACACTGGACGCACAGCACCGTTGGTCTGAATGTTCCGCACCGCTGTTTGATCAGGTAAGCCTCTTTATGATGTAAACGTTATTTTGCTGGTTGCCTCTCAAATGCCTTAAGTATTTAAACACATTGGTATATTGACAGAATTGGACTTTCGTACTGGTCGAGGCCAAGCTAGCAAAGGCTAATCCTTGTGTAAGTGAAAGTGTGTGCTTGCTCTGGCATTCTACCATCTAAGTCTACTCTATTTTTTTGACTGGGAAATGCTTTTATTTTATTTATTTAGTCCCCAGCGTCCAACTTCATTGGTATTTATCCTCAAATCTTTCGTTTTATGTCGCCATCTGTCGAGATTAACCATTGTGCGCGCTCATTTTCCCTAGTGGATGGCGCGCGCTCATTTTCCCTAGTGGATGGCGCCACACGTTTTTGTGGAACATGGACATAAAAGTGTCTAGGAGAGCAGTGCTGCGTTTAGTGTTCAAGTGGACATGCCTACACCATACATGAAGACCTAGATTTAGGAATGTTTTCTGTAAGTATATCTATGTTGTAAATTAGGCTATATTCCTCACAAAATAGAGGGAAAACACCAATCTCTTTGTTGCACTTACATTAACAATTTCAACTATAAGTATTAAAAGCTAATGAAACGAAACTTGAATCTTCTTTGAAAATATACTAATTTACAATTTATGTTATACATGAAGCAAACTGTTTCATTCCTTCAGAAGAAGAAGAAAATATCATTTCTATAGCGCCTCTCAAGATAAAAATCATGAGGCGCTTCACTAAAACAAAAAAAAGTAGAAATATAAAAAAGCATTTAGAAAATGTTTAAAAGTATTATAAAATGAGCAAAAATAGGCAATTGGGATTTAAAAGAAAAAATGTTAAGAAAGAGAGAGTGAATAGGAAAGAGGGAAATCAGTGGATCCTGAGGAAGGTGGAATAGGTGGGGAGAGCAGAATAAAGAGGGGTTGAAAAAGGTCATACAAAAGCCAGCTTGAACAAGTGAGTCTTCAGCTGCTTTTTTTAGGAAAAGACCCCTTGTTGACATTTACTCATAAGTTCAGGACATCACATCTCTCAACCTGAAGTCCAGCATATGATTGACCACTTGAGATGAGAGGCCACCAGATACACAAAGCCATAAAAGTATGCATCTGCTGTGACAAATGCGGTATTTATCTGTGCTGTGTTCCACACGGAAACTGTTGAGAGAAAAAAATACCCAGGCAGTTACTTTGCCCACAGTAATACTTTCTATTAATATATATTCAAACATGTTCATAGATGAGATATAGAAGCAGCCATCCAGTTTCAAATGTAGAGGTCATACCGAATTTTTTTTTTTGAGTAAAAGTACATCCTTTTGTACATAGGTTCTAATTATGCCCATTTATTTTGTTGCATTCATTGTAATATACATTAAAAATGCAGATAAAAATGTATTTAAAAAATACCCCCCAACCCCCCATTTTAATTATTTATTTATTTTTATTATTCTAAAGCTGAGTAGTAATCATAAATTATTTTGGCTCAGTAGAAGAATGGGTCTGAAGGCGTTAATTTTTGTGTTAGCATTTTAAAATTGTAATTGAAAACTATAAATGTAAAAGCCTAAAAGTTAGGTTTAATTTCTGCTTTGTATATTTTTAGTTTTATAAAGAATAGTGTAATTCATTTGTTGAATTTTACAACCTTTGTTTTAATGATGTGCACAATTTGTACTATGTGGTATCCTTTCTCTATAGGATTTGGATGCAGTGTAAGGCGTGCAAGTTTTCAACCTCAAGCCAGGAAATTCTTTTAAAACATTACAGAATCCATCATCACCAGGGGCAGTACTGGCCATATCCTTGCCTAGAGACTGAATGCGTCTGCACTTTCAGGACAGTTGGTGCATTGAAATCTCACCTTTCAAGGACCCATAAAAAGACTGGTAAAACTGAGCTTCAAGCCACTTTTCATTGTAATTTATGTGATTTTAAGTGTCTTTGTTCAGTAAGCAAATTCATAGGACATGTCCGGTCTCATTTGAAGCAGTACACAACTGTTGATTGTCCCTTCAAATCTTGTGAATTTAAAAGTAATGTCCTGTCATCCTTCAGCAGTCATATAAGCAGGAAACATAAACCTTACACAGTTGATAACTTTAAACCAACTGTAACATCTCCAACAACACCATGTAATCTACTTGTGGAAGAAGATTTGAATGCAGATATAGATCCTACACCAGTAGGTTCTGAGGAACAGGGTATCACATATGTAGAACCTAGGTACAACGACACTATTGAGAGAAAACTCGCATCATTGTTTCTTTATATGCAAACTGTTTTGCATGTCTCTAAAAGTGCATCTCAAGAAATAATTAGTGAATTCAGTGATATTCTTTCATTCTCAAAACTTACTGCTGAGAAGTCAGTAAGAAACATTTTTAAAAGATTTGAAGGCCTTATTAGTGAGTCTCTTGCACAAGAATTGACTGAGTCAATTTTAGAAACTGTTTATGATAAAAATCATATTCTTCTGGCTACAACAGACAAAGGCTGTCTCTCAACAGATTATCGGAGAAAAAAATACTTTAAAGAACATTTTCAGGTTATTGATCCTGTTGAATATCTTTATGATAGAACACATAAAAATGCTTTTGTGTATGTATCATTGCTAAAAAATCTCGAAGTTTTTCTCAACAGGCCTGATATATTAGACAAGCTTGTTTTTGAAGAAGACAGTGTACCAGGGCAGTACAAGTCTTTCTTTGATGGACAATATTACAAACGTAACAAGCTTTTAGGTCTGAATAGTAAATGTATTTCCATTGCGCTCTACATTGATGACTTGGAAGTTTGTAATCCACTTGGGACTTCCAAGAAGATACACAAGATTACAGCTGTGTACTGGCTTCTCTTAAATTTACCTGCCAAGTTTCGTTCAAGTCTTCCTTCAATACAGCTTTCACTATTGGGTAAAAGTACAGATGTGAAGAAGTTTGGATTTGAAAGGTTTTTGGATCCACTGACAAAAGAATTACAAATCTTGGAGCAGGAAGGTGTGTTTGTCAAAGCTCTCAATTCAAATTTGAGAGGTACAGCTTTCTGTGTTTGTGCTGATAATCTTGCAGCACATGGATTAGCAGGATTCCAAGAAAGCTTTCAAGTAGAAAATCTCTGTAGGTTTTGTTTAGCAGGAAAGCTGGACATTCAGACCAAAAGTGGCTGTCACTTTGAATTAAGAACTGTTGAGCAACATAACTCCACTCTAACAGAGTTGAAAGAGACTGGTTGTCAAAGTGTACATGGTGTGAAAAGTGAATGTGTTTTGAGTAAACATCTGTCCTTTTTCCATCCTGTAACTGGGTTCCCACCAGACATTCTGCATGATTTGTTTGAAGGAATTGTGCCATTTGAGTTATGCCTTTGTCTAAAAGACTTGATTTCCAAAAATGTCATAACGCTTGATTATCTAAACAAACAGATCAGCCACTTTCCCTACCAAGACTCTGACAGAGTGAATAAACCAAAAACTATTTCAAAGACCTGCTTCTCAAAAGCAACAATAGGTGGGAATGGGCATGAAAATTGGACCTTGCTTCGATTGCTACCATTGATGATTGCAAATATTGTGCCCGAGAATGAGCCCTCATGGGAGATCTTGATGGACCTAAAAGAAATAGTTGAGTTGGTTGTAGCAGCAGACTTCTCTGATGCAGCTTTGACTTTCCTGGAGAGAAAGATTGATGACCACAGAGTGTTACTTAGAGAGACCTTTCCAACCACGAGATTGAGACCAAAACATCATTTTGTGGAACATTATCCCCACTTGATGAGATGTTTTGGTTCATTGACTGAGCTGTGGACCATGAGATTTGAGGCCAAACACAGCTTTTTCAAAAGAGTTGTGCATGATGTCCACAACTTCAAAAATATTTTGGTCACTCTGGGAACCCAACATCAGTTATTGATGGCCCACTACCTAAGTGGTCCTACCCTCTTTCCACCATCATTGTCAGTGCAGAAAATCAAAACAGTTAATGTGAATGTTTTGGAAGTGTCACAAATGAATGCTGTTCACAAGAAGTATCCTCAAATTCAGCTTTTGTCTCTTGCCTCCAATGTACATGTTTACGGAACTCTTTACAAGGATGGCATGATCTTGTCTGCTGGGCAATGCAGTGGCCTACCAGACTTTTTCAGAATCATCAGTATTCTTGTTCATTCTTCAGCCAAGGTGTCTTTCTTGTGCAGAAAACTCATGTCATGGTACATTGAACATTCCAGATGCTATGAAGTATTTGAAACAACTGACATTGAAATTCTTGAGGAAGAAGATCTTAATGATATCCATCCTCTTACGTCTTATGTTATTCAGGGAAAAGCTGTTGTCTCCCTGAAGAAGTTCCTCCTCCACCTTTAAGGTAATAATAATATTAATAATAGGGAACAAAAATGTAGTAATTGATTGTTTGAGATGGTGAAATGCTAATTGACTTATATTTGTTTAATGGCTTCCAGAGAAATTCACTTGTGCACACATTACCCACGAAATGTTATATTGTTTGTATTAAAGCAGCGTTACATGACCAGTTGTCGTCTATTGAGCATAACTCTTTACTGGTACTCCTCTCGCAAACCTTCATGAATTTTATTGTGATGTATTATGTTATAATTTACTTTTTTTTCTTCTTTTTTTTTGCGTTGCAGATCATGCTGTTTCGTGTCATTGTGTCACCAGACAACATCAGAAGGGTGGATATTTCAGAGAGCCTGTGTTCAGTAGAACATTTAAAGAACATTCTTCAAGAACGCCTTGAACTTGCAGGTGATATTTTGATTCAGTTTGAGGATCCTGATTTTGGGAATGAACTGTGCAATTTAACAGACATTAAAGAACTTCCTAAAGACAAAGCAGTACTGAAGATTCTGTATCAAGGAGCAATCCAACAAAGAGATGAATCTGCATCCTCAATTTCTTCCACGCCATCTTTAAATGACTTGCTTCCATCAACCAGCACAAGTCGGAGTTCAACCCTACATCTTACACAGCGAGACAGTGCAGGCAAATGGCCATCTCCCTTCCCTGTCCCAGAGTTTTCCTATGATGTAGAACTGAGGCTTGCAAAGGGGAATGAGTTGTTCAGTGAAAACAAAGAATTTCTGACCATACCAAGAGAAATGAAAATGGACATCCTGGACAAATTAGCTCAGACTATATTTTCCTACAAGGCATACCCAAATAATCAGGAAATGGAAGCAGTTGCTGCTGCACTGATTGAGAAGTATCCATGCCTCAAAGACCCAGGTTTGGGAACAGGATATCAAGGATGGCTCATGAGTATCAAATATAAGCTTGGCAACTATCGTCAAAAGTTGCGGATGGCAGGCTGCAGTGAGGTCTGTATAAACAAGAAGGATGCAGGCAATTCCAAAAAGCGCATTAAGAAAGCAAAAAAATGTGAGGTGAACTTTCTCCCTGACAGTCCACCTGGCATTAGTACTGACTCTCTGGAAAGGGACAGAAAGACTTTGGATGAGGAGACCAAAAAAAGAATGCCTAACAAGGCTTTAATCGACTCTGGAATGGAAAATACTTTTGCCATGAGGAGGAAGGAAATAGTGGGAAAACAACCCTTCGTCTCTGATGTGATGAATCGATGGCCTGCGCTGTTCTTTGAAGAACAGGTTTGCATTTTCCAATGTGTTGTATTTGATATTTTGAAGGAGCACTATGTAAGAATTCTACTGTCAAATAATCACAAAACAGTCTAGTGCCTTAATCATGGTGGAAACGGATTTCCTTTAAAGCCAGCTGGAAGGTTGTCAGACCTTTGTCTTTCAAAACAAAAAGGGAGATGTAGTAAATATTTAGAAGTTTGTAATGTTGCTGTGCCTCTGGCGAGCTAATGCTGCAGAACAGACATTTGTAATTTGGTACAGTCAAAAGCTACAAAGTTTTTTTTTTTTTTTAAACAAAAGCAAGGAGTGACCCAGAAGCAGGCTAGAGGCTAACGTTGAGGTAACAATGCTAATAGTGTATAATAAGCAACTGTTACGCTCTAAAAATATTTCAAGCTACTTTTTAAATGACAGACAACTGGATATTACAGTGAAATGTGTGTGAAATTAATCAGTTAATCAGTCAAAGTTTATTAGTGCACCGAGTCCAGAGTAAAAACAAAAATAATTCAATTATGGCATTTTACTTCCTTTAATGAGTCGTTCATTAAAGCCAGCTAACAGCAAGAAGAGGGAAAAACAACACTTACTTTAATGCTGGATAAATATTACAGTAAATGCTCGACACCGTAAAACACCCAAGCGTGGTAACACCTGATATAAAAATGTACGTCTATTATTTAAAATCTGGTGCTGATTTGTAACAGCCATGAAATTCAGAACAACAATGAGATAGTTAAAAATTTGCTTAGAAAAAAGTCCTGCAGTAACCACATTTTACCACTAGACGTTTGTCTTATGTTATTCTTACATAATGCACCTTTAATTATGTTTTCTGTTTAAGTGCAAAAATTGTGGTACATTTAGCATATTTTATGTGATAATGTTTTAATGAGCACTATTACCTCAAAGATATGTGCTGAGTTTTTTCGAGTTACCCGGGTGGAGCTGATGAAGACCTTCTTATCATCTCTGGATGAACACTCTGCACAACTCATAAAGCTGTACAGATCGCGCTCTGGAAAACTTGAGAAGGAGCTCAAGAACCTTCTAGATATATTTGATGAGAAGGTAAAGATGTGTATGAACTGTTATTTCTGATAAACATACTGTGGGAGACCAGCTCTAACATGAGATTTTTGTAATTACTAATTTAATTTTCTCATGTAACTGTCTTTCAGACGACCGATGTGCTTGAATACAGAAAGTCTACAGCTCTTCGAGGTCTGCCTCTATATTTGAAGGAACAGTCTGATGGGTTTCTAAAAACGTGTCTGGTAAGGTATAGTGCTATTGCTGTTTAGATATCCTTAAGAAAAGCCTAAGTCACTTTCTTGTCTCTATGTTCATGATCATTTACATTAGGAGATTCTCACTGAAGGCATCAAAACTATAAATGAACACATGTGGAGTTATTTACTTAACCAAAAAAGTGCAAAAACTAAAAAAACATGTTTTATAATTTATTTTCTTTAAAATGGCCATCCTTTGCTCTGATTACTGCTTGGCAAACTCTTGATGAGCTTCAAGAGGTAGTCCTTCAACACAGTTGGAAAACCATTTCAGCAATGGGTTGTCTTTTCAGGTTTCTTTGTTTTCCTCCACAGCACCTAGATTACCACATAGTGCACAAGTAAAATGTGTTCACACTGCAGTGCGCACATTTAACGAAGCTTCGAATAAGTAAATAAATAATCAAGGAATTTAACGAAAGGAATCATTTGAAGATTCGTTTCAGCCCTATTCTTGGCATCAAGATGTGTCTTTAAAATTCACTGACATCATATGTGAAATCCATGGCACAAAACAAGCGGAATTAGAAAAAAGCATTTTTAGTCCCGTTGACTTGCATTCATTTTTTCATTCTTCTGGTGAGCCATGATGTGTAAATGACTTAAGCCTAATTTATACTTTTTCGTCTGCGTCGGGACAGATGCATGCAATGCCATTATCCGTCCTTTTGAGGGCTCTCCAGCTCACAAGGACAAAGTTGAGCTTTCTTTTTCTAAACATCCGTCTGACAAGACAGAACACAAGCTTGTGATTGGTCAGGACACCACTGTCGTCATTAGCGCCGTCATTATCCCCTCAAAAACAAAAAGAGAGCCTAACATATCTAGCTTGAAAAATACCTCATGGTAAAACTCTGAAAATATGAATGTTTTATACACCTGTGACTGGAGGAGTGAAAATATGTGCAGCAAACGTTTTATTTGTGAACGGAAACAATGGGAAATGTGAGTATAGAGGTGGAGGAGAATAAGACCCAAATTTGTCTGTGTTAAAAAGTCTTAGAAATACAAAAAACACAATAGTAACTGCTCTACTTTGGACCGGATACATCACAGGATACCACAGAACAGTGCTAAGCCCTCTGTTGACTTGGCGAGGAATAGCTTTGCAACATTCCCTAGGAGAGGGAGAAGTTTAGGGGCAAAATATCTCTGTCCGTGCGTGCGTGTCTCTTCCTCGTGGAGCTGAGTATAAACCAGGCGTTCGGCTCTCAATGGCTTGTCTATATTGCACACACACACACCACCCATTGTTTGGTTGTTTTCTGAACACATCATAATAAAGATTTGCTTTTACCTTTTTTGCTGACAAATTTTAGCTAACACTATAGCCTTCCTCTGACTGGTGTCACTTCCTTAATTTTTCTGTGGGCAGCGGAGGACGATGTTGCCCTCTGCTGCCCACACCTTCCTTGCTAATGCCAATTGGGGCTTGCATATTAGCATGGGCTCCATTCCTCTCTATATCCAGCCTGGCCGAGTTGATTACACACACATCCTTAGGAAGGCGTACATTACTGAGCTTATAGATGGTCTCCGAAATTTGTGCGGAAATATCAGCAATCCATTAGCCTGGCCTGCCATACGTCCTCTGTTTAATTCTGCACAGAAAAAGAGTCTGGTAACTCACAGGCAGAGAGGCACCTGAGGGGCAGGACTAGGCAGCTCAAAAATAACCAATCAGAAAAAAGACATAAATGCCAACTGTACTGCGCGACGCTGTAATTTTTTATCTGTAGTAAAAAAAAAATTAAAGGCATCTGACAACGGCGTAAACATCTTTAAAAAAAATTTTTTTATTTGTTTTTTAGAAGAAATGCTTTCAGCGCTTCTACTTGTGGTTTTAAAGACATTCAAGCCATTTAGAACAGAGGAAAGAGCTGCCGGTATGAGAAACTGCGCGTCGCTATGTGTGATGTAGGGATGGGTACAGAATTCAGTACTTTTTAAGGCACCAACCGAATTCCACAGTACCGACCGAGCACTGATTCACTTCATTTGAAACGGTGCCTCGTTTCGGTACCCGTCCTTCACAACGAGAACTTGCCTAGACAGCTGCGCATGCGCAAGAGCCTTATGTCGTCGGTCGCTGCGAGCGAGTTGTAAACAGAGCAGCATGGTAGAAAGAACGCACGCTAAAGCTTGGGTCCACTTCACTAAATGTGATGGGTAACTGGGTGATGATGAAACCAGCGACAACGATCTAAGTGAGACATCCTTATCTTAATCTGCTCCGGTAGGTAACGTTAGCTTCTGTTTCGCTAATGGTGCGTTCGCTTTCTCCTTGGAACTCCGAATTTCTGACTAGAAGAACATGAACGCGCTCTAAAGTTTGGCTTCACTTTACTAAATGCGACGGGTGAATGGGTGAAGATGAAACCAGTGACAACGATAAGTGTGAAGCATCATCATTTTAAACTGCTCCAGCAGCTAAATAAACTGTTTAAGATAACGTTAGCTTGATAAGTTAGCTTCCTATGCCACCATTGTTATCATCTAATGGTGCGTTCACTTTCTCCTTGAAAATGTGAAGATGTTTGTTTCTGTTTAATTATCAGCTTATAAAACCACAAGGACGATGTTAAAATACAAACAGTTGTATGTTATTTATCGTGATATATATCAAATATGGTTATATAATGAGAAAAATATATATTTAATTATAAAAGAGAATTAAAATATTAAACACTCAAAAGTACCGAAATTACCGTTAAGTACCGGTATCGATTCGTAGGTACCGGGAATTAGTACCAAATCGATTCAAATTTCAAAGGTACCCATCCCTAGTGTGATGTCCATGACGCTGTACTTTTTTAGCTGTAGTCAGAAATGGTGATGGCGCAAACATCTTTCTTTAGAAGAAAGGCTTTTAGCGCTTCTACTTGTTGTTTTAAAGATGGGTCTTTAGACGGGGGGGGGGGGGGGGCAGGCAAAAGAGGGTGAATTTGTCCTTCGCTGACAACCCAAAGCCAAACAAAAAAGTTATGAATCTTTCCAAATCTGCCTCTTTTATATACTACGTGCAGAATTTCATAACAGAAATCTGCCTGATTTATTTTGTGGAATGTTTAGTTTTTTATTTTTAGGTATTTTTATCCAAAAATAATGGTTGATGTTCCTTTATTTTAAAATTAAAAGAAATTAATGTCTTTTTTTTTTCTCTATTTCTTTGTTTTTCTGTAGGATACTGACCCAGTGGATGTGGCTGTCCAAGGCATGGAACTTGGTATTCTCACGGTTGTCGAAGATGATGTTGGAACAGTTAACTCATTTCCAACAACAAGAAGCATCGCCCTGATTATTGAGGAGCAGATTGTCCTTGATGACATCAGCAGTTTCCCAACTGCATTTGCACTTCTCTTTGGCCTCATATATGCTCTTAACCTGGACTATCCAAAGAACTTGAGGTACACTTTTGAGGTCATTCAAAAGGTTTTCCTCAATCTGGGAACCGACTGCTCAGCCAGAGTCCAGGCCCTAAAGAATAGTTTGCTGAAATAAAGATGGTGTTTTCTCCTACTCTGGTGAGTGCTGAGAAGGTAAGAGACGGCAAGTTGTTCTTCAATGTTAAATGTTGCTAAATCATTGTTTAGAATGTTTTCATATACAAATTTAATGAATGTTGAAATGGCTTGTTCAGGGGTGGTTATTTGTACATAATAAGTGTTCTCTCCACGAGTTTCTTAATCTCCACCAGCCATACAGATTCTAAAGACTGGCAGGTGCCAAGCACTTTTTTTAAATATTTTTATTTTTTATTTTTTTGTGTAAGTGAAAATGTAAAGACAAGTTGTTTATTGTTTAACAAATGTTAAATGTTTCAAAAGCAGTTTTTTAAATGCTTTTAAGTGAAGATTTTCTGAATGTTAAAATGGCTTCTTCAGGGATTACTGTTGTACACAATTGTACAGCTTTTTCTAATACTTTTTTACATGTCAAAGTTATCCAAAACAATAATACAAGGTAGCCACTATACTGAGCTCTACAGAAGTTTATAACACTGTTATCAATTATTTTTCTTTGAACTTCAGAGTACAATATCCAGGATGAGATGAATATTTTTCAGTGCCATTGTTGTGGCATATTTTCGTTTATGGTAAGGACATATATATCTTCCATGAAGTGCCTTTCATTTGCATTAGTTTTATTTTTTCTGTAATCTCTTATGGTATTTTATTTTCCATTTTTTTATTTTATTACATTGTCCACAGAGGTAATTAACTACCATTGGAAGATTGATAAAAAGAATAACTTTTATTTTGATGTTGCAATCTTACAAATAAATGTTTCCCTATACACAAGATGCTTTTGATGTGGTATGTTGCCGAGTTTCTATTTAAAGAATGGGCAGTTGAATAAACTTAAAAAGTAAGGCAGTCGAGTAAACTTAGAAAAGTAAGGCAACCAGCTGCACAGCTTTTTTGAGTAGACTCAACAAAGGGTTTTTTGTTGTGTGAACAAGAACTAAATTGTTAATTGAACTATCATTCTGAAGTTGAACAAATTTAAAATAGCTCTTCAGCTCTACTTCTGTTTTTAAGTTGAAGCAACCCATGTTTTTAGTTAAAAGTACTGAAGAAAAATTTGAGACAACATGTTTACATATGTTGTCTCAACTTATTTGAATGAGTATATATGAGTTGAAGTCTTAAGTTTGACCAGTTTAAAACTTTATGTCAAATGTACTCATAAAAGTAAGTTAAGGCAACAAATGTAAACATGTTGTCTCAACTTTTTCTTCAGTACATTTAACTAAAAAACATGGGTTGCTTCAACTTAAAAACAGAAGTAGAGCTGAAGAGCTATTTTAAATTTGTTTAACTTAAGATTGATAGTTCAGTTTACAGTTTAGTTCTTGTTCACACAACAAAAAAAACCTTTGTTGAGTCTACTCAAAAAAGCTGTGCAGCTGGTTGCCTTACTTTTTTAAGTTCGTTCAACTTTTTTTTTTTAGAGTGTAGTCAAGCATTTTGTGTGTGGCAGCTCTGTTTTGAGTTCTCTGAACATGCAAAATCATTTTGTTCAAACTCAAATCAGCAGAAAGACTTCAGCTGGAATACACTCTTCCCTGATGTAGCTTTAAAACATGTTATCAAGACCCCGAAAGAAAATATTACATGTCAGTTCAAGTACATGCTGTTTGTATAGACTATATGAGCAAGTTTACCTCTGTTCAAACTCAACAGGCTTGCAGTTGGCTCGGAGGAAGCCTTGCAGCTTATACTTTTCATCTGGCATGAAAGGAGTGGGACAGAGATGATTGCATGTCACAGTGGGAACTGAGATGAAGCTATCACAGAATGGAGTTGGCTTTCCACAAACGGGATTTCTGTTTTGCACCCGTCGCTCCAGAACAACGTAGAGAAACAGATGCTTTTATTGACCTTGCCCCAAGCTTCTTAAAAAAAAATTGTGTGTGTGAAAATGTCTGTCTGTGAATCAGGTAGAAGCGCCCTTCGTCTCCATATGTCCTTGATTTCGTCTTCTACCGCATGATTTTTTCGTTTGACATGCATCTTTTGTATGGAAGCACAGCAGGGCCTGGCAACAAAAAGCTCACAGAGCAGACAGTAATGCTAAACAGGACTAGGCAGATTTGAAGTAAGATTCAGTCTTTTCTATTTGAATAAACACACTATATTGATTTGCTCTAAACAAAAGCAGCTATTAAAAAACTCACTTTTCTGTAGGACACAATATGAAATATTTCTTGATAAAAGATTTTTGTCCTCATGCTATTTATTGATTTAAAAGGGGAGCAACACAGAGAAAGAGTGACTGCCTGAGTGTGACCAAATTCTGTGTCTAATCCCCTTCTGTGGCAAGCCCCAGTGGCCCTCTGCTCTTCGAGGCCTAAATGGAACAGGTGAGGAACCATAGCCTCTCGAGGCTGGCCCCGCATCTAACTGGTGCCCAAACTTAAATTGGCTTCTTCTCCTGCTGTTCCACACCAGTAATTACCCTCCCCAACCCCTGGCAGGAACAGGAGGAATGAATGTAGACAAATAAACAAATAAATAGATTCCCTGAGGGCTGGAGTACAGTACTTTTCACCTACACGTAAAAACCAAGAGCAGAGCTTTTTAATTTGAATTTGTTTTATGACGTGTGGAGTAGGTTGGCCGATGGAAGATGTCTGGATTAGAGCAATGTCTAGAATCTTCTAGAAGTTCCAAAACTAGATATAAAAGTCTTTGGAATGAACTTCCTTTATCCTTACGTAGTATTAACAGTCTAGTCAGCTTTAAAAACAACTGAAGACTAGGGATGCACAATATATCGGCATCAATATCGGTATCGGTCCAATTAATAAAACTGGGTCAATATTAACAACCGATATCTATCTTGTTTCCATGTGTTTATCAGTTTCAGATGGTGAGGGAGGGTGATGTGTATTTGTTTAGTCATGTGACAGTGATTGTAATTATCTCAGAAGCGTAAATGTGTGTGGTGTGTGTACAAAACAACGTAAATTCAGCTTTAATCATTTTCATTCTACACAAAATCTGCTGCTCTTAGAAGCATTAACATCAGTACATCGGTATCGGTCATTGGCCATAACAGCAATATTAATATCGGATATCGGTATCGGCCCAAAAAATTTCATATTGGTGCATCACTACTGAAGAATCTTTTATTTAAAGCTCCTTTAACTTGAACTAAATCTTAAGTTTTCTTGTTTTTATCTCAAATTTGTAATCATCTTTCTTTTGTTTTATGATATTTATCATCATTTTATAATTTCTTGACTTTGTTTTCTGATTTTAATTGATTTCTCTTTTAAGCTCATTATGATTTCACGACTTTACAATGTGTTATGTTTATGATCTATGTGAAAGATATATCAATAGAAAAAAACAAGAAATGTCGACCTCTAGTGTGGAGCACTAGCCTAGTGAACTAGACCAAACACTGGTTTGCAAAGTTTGGTCTATGAATGCTCAATAGGAACCTCTGCAGCCCCTAGCAGCATTCTGGAAGGCCAATCACAGCTCTCAATCAGGGTTTCAAACTGATAAAGCGCTGTGACTGGTTCACAGTGGTGGGCCAATCACAGAGTTCTGTTGGTTTGGTGGGCGGTATGATGCAATGAAGTGAAACAAGATGGCGACAGCTTGTTTGAAACGACTTTTACATAAATTTTGGACTTTTTAGACTTGAGCTTCATTAGATTCACAGGCAGATAGATGTATTCATGTTCTTTAGAAAAATGATGTATTTTTGCCTTCCTCAACAGCAGACTGCCTTGTTGACCGATATCGGTGAGTACATCATGTTGTTCATTGTCCAGTAGCATGTGGAGATCGCTTGAAAGACAAGCGTAGAACCCGCCCCACGACCAAGAGCCGTCAATGGTGCGTTGCCAGACTAAATCATATATTTATTTATTCTGGCTTGCCATGGTAGTAGAGCCCAGCATCTTTAAATGAATGAATGGGAAAAATAAGCATTCACAAAGCACGCTACAGTAAATTTTTGTTCTTCCCAGCCGATATAACTTTATTTATCTGCCGTCCATTCTCATAACAGCTCTCAACAATGTTTGTGTACAAAGGGCTCCAGAGTGCGATCATTTATTCACGTTTTTCAGGGCCAGCGCAGCTAAATCCGTTAACAAGGCCAACTGGGGAGACTTAGAGACAAAGTGGACGTTTGTGCCCGACAGAAGAAAAAAAAAAAGTTTCCTTAAGGTGGTTCTGAGTTATTGCCTTTGTGAGGGTGGGACAGATGGGCAACCCAAACTCACAATGCCTCCAGCCACAATCTCTGCAAACATCCACAAATACTATCAGATTTTGACAAAATACAAAGTGTATATTTCACATTTATTCCGGCTGAATTCCTATGATTGATTGGCTCAAACATTGTTTTGGCATCTAACAATATCTTGGATGTATTTATCCTCTCTAAAAGAAGAAAAGCCAACAGTAATCATCGCCTTTTGTGTGTGTGTGTGTGTGTGTGGGGGGGGGGGGGTGGGGGGGGGGGGGGGGGCAAACTGTTATTTCAGGAAATGATAAAAGCTTTGGTGTCTTTAAAGCCACCAGTGGTGCAATATGTGAGATACCTGCTGTGCTCTGTGTCAGAATAATTCAAGTCAAACAAACTTCATGACTTTTGTCCTTGTGCTTTAGGCTGTCAACACATCCCTCTGTCTCCTAGGCGACCGTTTCTCTACCTTCAGAGAGCGCCATTTATGTAAATGGGGTATGTTTAAATGGCTTTGCCTCCAATGACACTGACACTGTGTCAAAACTCCAAGATTATCTGTGCTGCGTGCTTGTTTGTGAAAGACCTGGTGGTGTGCATGACAAGGCCGAAGCAGAAAATGGAAACAAAAAGGCAGCTAGACAGAGGAAACTGATAGCTTCATCTGATGCAAAACATAAAGAGGAAAACAAAAAGCAGCGAGGCGATTCACACACAATCTACTTTAAGAATATTAAGTTATCGGGTTATGCAATCTATTGTGGGGTGTCAAAATGCAGAGGTTAGTAACACACGATTTAAGGATAGCCTGTAAATTAACGTGTGAGCTATCACAAGAGGTTATTCGCCTGTGAAAATACCAGGTTTCACATATTTTGCTGTTCTGAATTCATCTTTATAAACTAAAAGTACAAAGGGAGAATAAAATATCTTTTGTCATAATTTTCATACTGAAGTCGTAAACACAAGGGGGAAGGTTGGCAATTAGAGATTCCGAAACAACTCACGTACACAAACTCTAACTAGGCCCATGATACCCCCAGACATGTAAACAAACAGCACAGCTGGAGGTGAAATCTTTCAGCTTCCTCATTTTTGCATTTTAGTTGAAATCTGTTGCCTGAAACAATAACAACGAGGCAGATAATCGTGTTTTAATCTGCCTCGTGTCCCAATGTCAGCAGATAATGATATTCATATTCATGGGTCTGTTACACACACAAAAGCACTCTAAATCAGGATTTTGCCCTACAGCTTCAAAGAAAAAAAAATAATAATGTGAGCTTAACAACAAGCTTTGAGGGAGATTCTGGCAGTGACATTGGGGGAGGTAGGTTGGGAGGAGATGCTGTGCCAATTTGAACCTTCCGAGCTCACAATCTGCCCATCCAGATTGCTCCTTGGACCCGTTTGTGTTTCAACTGGAAGAATAATATAACAGGTGGCGGGGAAAAGGTCGTGCTTGCAGTATTCAGCTGTATATAGAAATCAGATAGGAAAAGCAGACCATTGATTTTTTTTTATTCAGCGATAAATTAAGATATACCAGGAGTTGAAGGAAAGTGATTTCTGAACATTAATAAATAAATAATTAGATGATGTTTGTTATAACATGTTCAACATATGAAGATTGCAGCTCTTCTCTTTGTTACTCTGTTCCTGTCTCTAACTGAAAGTTGGATTATTACCCGACAATGAAGCATGTCTCAAGCTGAGTGCAGCAATGGTGCAAATTCACCAAAAGCCTGTTATAAAACACCTCTTTCTGTTTCAGCAGAAGCATCACTGAAGGTTTGCTAGCGTTGAAAAAAAAATTACACACACACACATATATATAGTTGTGGACGTTTTGTCACCTAGTAACTGTGGCTGCATATGGCTAAGAGCAAGCAGAGTTAAGCTCTGTTCCTGTGCCTCCCACAGAAACACAGCCAACACCAACCTTAGACAGATCAATGAGCGCTGACCATGACTGCAGACCAATCCCACACTTTACCAACACACTGGCTCTCTGCTGGAAACACCACTGAGGTGGTGATGTGTTTTCTCACATGATCAAC
Source organism: Nothobranchius furzeri (assembly GCF_043380555.1). NCBI lineage: Eukaryota > Metazoa > Chordata > Actinopteri > Cyprinodontiformes > Nothobranchiidae > Nothobranchius > Nothobranchius furzeri. The sequence continues at coordinate 78,691,877 of NC_091746.1, read as the reverse complement.
ACATTTCTTCTACATGGGAGGCCATATTAGGCCCAACACTATAGCACAAATAAATTGTAGAAAAGAACCAACCAATTGAGAAATAAAACTACAGTAGAAAAGCAAACACTGGGAGCGTGAGTGGATCCTTTCACATTTCTATTTTTTTCCTTCCCTATGACTCTTAAAGAGCAAGTCACCCCAAGAAAGTTTTTGCTGATAAACTTTATAAATGAGTGTCTAGTTGAGCTGTAGCCATGTGTAGTCAATAATTTGGCACTTTTATTTGAATATCCTGCCCAAAAGTGCCATTGTTGCAGCCTCTTCAGGTAAAATATCTGCACTGCATTTTAATTTAAATCTGCCATTGCTATTGGCTAAGAGGTACACTATGATGTTGGCTGGTACACTATGATGTCACAATGTCATTGTGAGCCTGTGTGAGTGTATTTGTCAGCAGCTCCACCCCTCCATCTGCCAGGCAGCAGCATTTGTTGCATTTTTCAAACAGGAAGTGGGAGCGGAGTAAGACTCTGGTAGGGGGTGACTTAAGCCTGATTCATGCTTCTCCGTCTGCATCAGTGCGGAGACACGCAATGTCCTTGCGGACCTGCCGGACAGATCCGCAAGGACGGACGGAGTCGAGCTCTCTTTTCTAAACATCCGTCTGTCGAGATGGACAACGCAAGCTTGTGATTGGTCAGGACACCGCTGTTGTCTACAGCGCCGCCATTGCGCCCTCAAAAACATAAAGAGAGCCGAGGATAACTAGCGGCAGACACGGAGATGCTTGAAGAATACCTCGTGAAAAAACTCTAAAAACATGAAAGTTTAATTCCCCCGTGACTGGAGGAGTGAAAAGATGTGCAGCAAGCATTTTATTGGTGGACGGAAATGACAGGAAACGTGGGTTTAGAGGTGGGGAGCGCATGAAGAGGTGTAGGAGGATGAGAGACAAATTTGTCTGTGTTAAAAAACACAATATAAACACACTATCTTGGACCGATACATGACAGGATACCACAGAACAGCGCTACGCCCTCTGTTGTCCTGCCGGGGAATTGCTTTGAAACACTCCCCAGGAGACGGAGAAGTATGAGAGCAAGACGCTTCCGTCAACCCGTGCGTGTCTGTCCCTTGCGGAGCTGACGGAGAAGCATGAATCAGGCTTTACTCTTTAAATTTTGAGATTATTGTTGGATGAAAGACAAATAATTACATAATCTACATTTAACTATTTTCTACTATTATTCTAGTTTAAGTGATCCCAAGTGAATAATATTCTTAAATTATGATACAACTAAAATACTGTTCACAAAATAATACCTCAATCTCAGCCTTTCTGGATACCATAAAATGTCCTGCAAATTTAAATGCATCTACTGCAATAAGAAAAAAGGTAAACAATAAAAGTGATGTGTCAGTGCAAAATATATTATGTGAAAACAAGCTATTAATAAAATCTATTATTTTTTAAATTAGGATACATTCAGGAAAAAATATTCTGTGGACCAAATTATGATGTCTAACTGAAACCATTTTTATACTTACTTCAAAGGCAATAAACTATTTTTATAATAAGTTTTGTGAAATACTAAAACTGTTTTCATTTAACTCCAGAAAAAGTAAAACAACAGTAAAAAAGCAGCACTTAAAACGTATAAGCGTGCAAATAGTGTGGTTCCTTGAGAAACTGTATTATAGTTGTTCTCAAGTCATTCATCGGCTTGAACACTGTTGCTAACCATGTAAACATTCTCCCTCTCCTGATAATAACATCTTACTTTCCTTGGCATTGAATTGCTACTATTAGTTTACCCATTTAATCATAGATTCACTAGGATAAATACAATAAAATTCATCTCTCACCAAATAGAATATTTATTAAGAAATCACAATGTAACCATAGAGACACTACTTGGTATATATGATGTGTGTGTGGGTGGGCTACTGTTGGTGTGTATGTGTGTGTGTGTGTGTCTGCTCCGTCTTCTCGATCCCCAGTGAGTCGTGGAGGATGGCTGCTTATACTGAGCCAGGATCCTCTGGAGGTTTCGTCCTGTTAAAAGGGGGTTTTCCTCTCCACTGTCGCTTTATGCTTGCTTATTATGAGGGTTGCTGTAAAGTCACTGACACTAGTCAGTGCCTTGATGCAATTTGCTGGGTTCCTTATATAGGAAACATTATTTCTGATTGGCTTAATGAACTGACCTGAATTGGAATGTTTACTATGTGAAGTGCCTTGAGACGACTCTTGTCGTGATTTGGCGCTACATAAATAAACTTGAAACTTGAAATAAAACTATTGTTTTCTCCACCTTGCCACACTAGATAGCAGGCATGAAAGAGCTGAACTTGGGAACGAAGTAGAAAATAATCATGTTTGTTTTTTAAACGGTCAGTAACTACATTTGGTAGGACACAAGCGTAATCTGTTGCGCTTTTAGAGGAATGAACCGCAGAAATCTCTTTTGAATCCATCTACTCTGCTGTCCCTGTGATGAATGATAAATAACAACAAAAATAACCACCACAGCTGATTACTCAAGGACTTGCAGTCTCAAAACTGAAAATAACAAAATAAGCAGTAAGCACAGTGAAAAAAAAAATCAGTCAATCAAGGAGGAAAGGAACAGGGTACTTGTACCTTACTTGGGACAACTCGTGAATGTGTTACTGTAAACATGAAAAAGTCTAACTCAGAAAGCAGAAATGGGTGAAAAATGAAGGCTGCACCATTGTAACAGCTCACTAAAGCTAACACATCTGTTTTAGTGGCAGGCTCTCACTTCAGGCACTTCTCACTAGTAAATAATCTCAGGGAGCACGTGCTGGTGAGCCTGTTGCCTCGGTTACAGCCTACTGCAAAAGTTAAAACCCACCAGGATCATTAGTGATACACAGATTGTCCAGAAACTGACCCGGAGCTTTCTATATCCTTTTGCCCCAGGGGAAGCAATCCAAGGGGACCCAGAACCAAACACTGAGCTGCTCTTCTCTCTCATTTACCACATCTCACTAAACAGATTCTCTACAAGACATCACAGATACACACATGTTATTTCTGAGTTGTATATTCTCTAAACATCGGATTTATGTTCGGCCAAGTCTCCTGTTTCTAGAGGATTCAGCTGCTAGATGTAAATCTTAGAAAACCTTGTCCTTAAAATCTGCTGCACAGTTAAGCCCTAACAAGAGTTTAGCCTCCACAATGGAAACTTACGCAAAGAACAGCCAAATGGCCACCAGAGGCTAAATGAGTCAAATCAAACACCCCTCTGCAGGTCAATAGCACATCATCCTGCACATCTCATCCACTCCTACTCAGCGCTACATCTGCCCTTCCAATGACAGTAAATGACTCTGTCAAGATGAATGCCTAGTGGTGGGAGAGCAGACCACTTAGGCCATGCTTCATGCATTTCAGCTGGTGGAAGGAAACTGACTGCTGCACAGGCTAACACTTTCTTGGTAGATTTCCTTGACTTCTTTGAAATTGCGAGAAGCACAAAAAGACACATTTTCTTTGAGTTGAAAAATGTTAACTCTTATGGTAAATGTCTAATCGGTATGCTATGTTTACCTCCTACAGGCATCAGAAACCAAACTGTCTAGCGCTTTACTTACATTCAACTTTTGAAACTTAACATCTGCACAACTCGTGTCATCTTTGTATCGATGTACATGACATGTGTAAAGCTGACCCTAAAGCCTCAGGAATGTCAGACTCACAGACCTGCCGGGTGACACATGTACAAAGCTTCCTCCACGTCTTTTCTCATTGCAGCACAGGAGCAGACAAGGTCCTCCATCACCCTGACTTAGGTAACACGGCTGGATCTTTGAACAGCAGCGGGGTAGAGGGTAGAATAACTGAAAGGCAGGCCAGACACATCTCCCTTTAGATCAATCACATCCCCTCTGTCTGTCCTTGAACCCCTCTCCTTCTGCGACTCTATTTCTCCATGTCCTGTTTGGAGGGATGGCAAATATATGTCATCTGAAAGTTTAACAGTATGAAAAAGTGCCTACGATAATCTAAGCTTCAGTGACTTTGAAGTGATTTTGTTCTATTTTGCTCTGTAACTGGGTGGCATTTGGAATGACACATCTGTCTGATTCTTTGTCTCTTTACGTGCATGTCGACAAACCACTGACACAGGCTGAAAAAATTATTTATTTATTTATTTATTATTGTTTACCACTGTGCTCTGTTGCTTTTCTTTATTTGACTCTAAAGTTTGCTGTTACCAGGTGCGGTGCAAATGCTGTTCGTGAGTGAGGAGTGTGTGCTGTCAATGGCTGCATCGGGGGGTCTTTGTTACCTTTGTTTTGTTGACACACTTTGCCCTGGCACCGCCACTCCAAAACCAAGGAGCCATAAAACATGCCTGTCTGCCTGAAAGCACCCATCCATCCACACACCCTCAACACAAGCTGAACCTTCTGATCTTTCACACTGACGTGTGTGTGTGTATGTGTGTGTGTGTAGCCGGGCTTCCATTGATGGTATGGCAGCAGCAGATAAGAAAGGACACACACAATGGAGTCGTACCTTAACATACTAAGAAGCGTCGTAAATGTCAAGCTGAATGATTGTGCTTGTTTATTGTGACATATTTCTTTCTAGAGCAGACGTTTGCTATTCGCAGTCTGATCATTTATGTTGGCGTAATGTCATAAAAATAAGCAAAGTTTGGTATAGATGACACGTTTATGATAGAAATGCCTAAATGCATTACAAGCACTCCTTATAATTTATGATCATTTACCCGTACGGACATCCGTATGTTATGAGACATGCCATCACTGAACTAGGAGTCATTTTAAGCTGCTTCCTGTCAAGATACCCAGTAAGGATGGCTACTTTATGGATTTGAAAAAAAAATGTTTTAATTGGCATGTTTATTTGAACAGTTTATCTGCAAATATATATATATACATATATGTGTGTGTGTGTGTGTGTGTGTGTGTGTGTGTGTGTGTGTGTGTGTGTGTGTGTGTGTGTCAATCAGGGCTGTACAGTTTGACATATATGTCGCACGTGCAATTAAAAAACTGTGCAAAAAACTATTTTTAGACATAGCACTCCTGTGACATCTTTTCAAGTTACTTTTTTCCACTGAAACTTAATTGAACAAATGTAAGTTGCTTGTAAGGAATGCCTTTTACTGGCGCTGTGTGCTAATCTTGGTGCTGTAGAGAAAAACAGAGAGACCAGCAAAGACACAAAGGCAGAAACAGTCCAAAGTTTGGGATGAAAGGCGTAACTATGGGTAGATTAGCTAATGCTAGCAGGTAGCATTAGCTCCAGGTTGCCTGCTGGTGGTGGTCGGAGGGACCGGTGGCGTCAGTGCTCTGGCAGCCTCACCTCTGTCAGTGCGCCCCAGGGCAGCTGTGGCTACATCTTAGCTCATCACCACTAGTGTGTGAATGTGTGTGTGAATGGGTGAATGACTGACTGTGTTGTAAAGCACCTTGAGGGGTTCCATGACTCCAGAAGGCGCTATTTCAAATACAGGCCATTTACCATTGGTGCATTTTTTCAGCTCCGCACCTAATTACATGTTTGTTTTTGTTTGTTTTTTTTTTGTTTTGTTTTGTTTTTTTGTGAAAATATGAACACAAGGTTAAAGGGTGAGGGACACTTATTTTGGAGTGGTCTCTAGTAGGAATGAAGGCCTACTGGGGGGAGGGGGGTTCACATCAGATGTTTGGACATCTAGTCTTGGGCTGGATAACGGCAATGACTACCACTGACTGTTTGCTCAGCAACGTTGATGTTTTCTCTCCACAAATAACACAAGCCAGGAGGAGCTTCTGCCGTGTGGTGGAGTTGTTAATGCTATTGGTTCACCTCTACCAGTTGAGATGTTCTCTGCTGTATCTTGGATAATAACAGCCATCTCTGTTGTGAGCCAAAATGGGTGAGCCCATGAATGTTCAGAGACAGTGTTACATAGATCTGTCAGGCTTTTTAAATCACAATCTATGTTCTATCAGAAGCTAATGCAGGAGATAGGTCAGGGATGTCCAAACGTTTCAAGACGAGGGCCAAAATCATGAAGATAAAAAGTCCTCACGGGCCACAAAAACATTTATTTTTTTAAAGAATGCAAATATTATTTTATATTTTTTTTATTTGCTGTGCTCCAAAAAGGCCTGAAATAGATAGTAAAAATATGAACCTAAAATATATGAATTTATATCAACAGTCTCCTGGCGAGACTTAATTCCACAATTCTAAAAGTGCTAGCGAGGGCTCTAGGGCCGCGTTTTGGATACACCTGAGATCGGTGAAGGAGACGATCAGTAATAATCATTAAAAAAATGGTTTTTCAGGGTTCCCCACCTTTGAAGTTAGAATTTTTTAAAGCTACTAGCTACAATGTCTCGGTGCAAAAGACTAAAAAAGTGAGTCGGTTGCTTGTATGACTGGGTTTCTATCTATGAATAGGACAAAAAAATAATAACGAAAATCCCAATCTCTCTTATTTTGAAACTCATTGTTGTCAGTGCACGCATATTAAAATGTGAATCAGTAATTTGTGTAGAAAGACACCTCAATATCCAGTGTGCACAATCCTCAACCATCACAATGACATTTTAATGATTTCCGTGCATGCTTGCACAGTCACTGCACATCGATTCAAATGTAATTTTACTTCCATATATCACAGAGGATAGAAACAAAAACCAAGTGACAGAGATTTTTCAAACCACAGGCAAATAAAGTAAGTTATGTGTTTTTGAGATAACGCTGGTGTAAATGCTGGAAGATCAAGCGTTCATCTTTGCTTGCGATGGGCAAACTTTCTTGATTCTTATTGATTGAGCCTCGTAATCCAGGTCAGAGCCCTGAACTGGCAGCCACACAAGCTGCCCAAGCATCGAGCCGGCCAGGCTGAAATTGATCTTAGCTCCCGAATCAAACAGTGTCCAAATCCTTGGAGCAATGCAGCTGCCTTGTGACCCTGGAGCTAAGTGAGACAGTGAAGGAAAAGACAAGATAAGCCAGAGAGAGAGAGAGAGAGAGAGAGAGAGAGAGCAACCGTGCAGCAAAGTTTTCCTAAATTGATATTATGAGTATAACTTAGTTAATTCCTGTAATTTCACACCAACATATCAATAATTAACCAATGTGCATATGAAACACATTTTAAAAACGTTAAACTACTTAAAGGGAACAAATTAATTTAACCTTGCTCAATTTCTATGGAATTAACATTCTCCATTAGACTAATTAATACAAAAGTCTGAATGGCTGCAACATAGGCAGCTGTCACTCTGAACGAAAAGCCACAGAAGGCATGAAATGACAAATCAGAAACTGGAGGAGGAATAGCAAACATGCATGAAAACAATTTGGTTGTAAGGCAGACGGCCTGCTTCAATTCCCCAATATGCAGCTCTCTGCTGAATACACGAGACCGTCAGCAAATCAGGAATGTGTGGAAAAAAAGGAGGAAATGTGACAGCCTGGATTCAATCAATCACCGCACAGCAATTTAAACTAGGGGCTTAGGAGGTGTTTAAGTTGTGATAACTTTTGAAAAATTCTGAAAAACAAGTACAGAAAACCCTACAAGACAGGTGTGTCAAGGTAGTTAAGTTGAAGTGACACATGTTGGTGTTTAGCAGGTTCTAGCTGAGCAGGAAAAATGCAGAGAATAGTTAAAAAGTAAATTCAGTTAACATGACATGACATGGTATAGGCTGCAATGACTAATTATTGTTCCCAACGCACGCCCTTCATTTGCCTTTTGGAAACAAGTTCGTAACTCCTCTGCCTGTAGGACTACCGAGACAGAGCCTATATTGATGGAAGTTTTAGAAACTTTCTAAAAGATCACGCAGTTTGTAGCAGGTCTTGATTCAGTGTGAAGGGGCCCTAAAAACACCAAATGGTGTCATACTTCTGTTAATATAGCCAAACAATGGAGGTTAGTAAGAAACACGTGTTAGACAGCAAAAAGAGATTTCTATTCAAATGTTTAAATGTATCCTTTGGTATATATTTTATATTACGTACACAGAATCCAGTATGATTTTCATTGAATCATAAAAGTTCTGTCTTTGAAAAATTTCTAAATGCCAAAATGCCTTCAAAATTATTGAAATTCAAGAAGCATTTCTTTGTAATCATGCGGCAGTAAATTGCAGGGCATGATGTTCGTACTCCCCTGTAGAACGATGCCAGAGATGACACATTGCTAATGAGAGCAGAGATGCTTTTGTGTGGGAGAGCACACTGACAGGCTCCTCATGGGCCTCCTTCCTGTTTCTTGGCTGAAACTCGCTTTTAAGTGAAATGTTTTGAATAAAATTGCCACCTTTTAACTTTGCACATCCCTGCCTTCTCTGCAGGATCTAAAAGCCTCCACCTGCTTTGTGATTCTTAACCATTTAGTTTTCATGTATGAATGATTTATTTGATTTGAATGACACTGATTTATTTTTTTTAATTACACCATGAAATATGGTGCAAAAGCACACAACTTGGCAATGAGCAAGTCTCAAATCTGATGATTTCTGCACAGGGCAGATTTTAGGAAAGGACATGCATGGCTCATCAGGCTAAGGGCTCTTTCAGATGGGAAGCAATTCCCGCTCCCGGATACTACAAGCTTTGCTCCGATTGCCTCTCATGCACTTGCTTTTCGATTTATGTTTCTGTTAATATTAATGTACTTCAGCAAAGCAAGATTGATTTTTCGTTTTGTCTTTGAGAAAGATGCGTGTGCTCCACATAAGTCAAATCCAGCAAAGTCACAACCTGGGAAGAATATTCACGATCCACACTGTTTACAATAGGAGATTAAAATCTCACATTCTACACACCTTCTGAACAAATTTGTTTTCCAAGGAAATGAGCTATTAAACCAGAGGGTGTCTAAAGTGCAGGAATTAGAAGTTAACCATATAAAAAGTTGTAATATTCATGTGAATTAGCACCAAAGCAAGCTGAATAGCACCTGAAGTCAAACTGGATTAAAAAGTAAGATTATGGAAACAAAAAAAAACTAACAAAAAAGGATTTGCAGTGGCCATTTATGGCTGATTTGTTGTACTGATGCCAGCTTTCCTTGGCTTCTGTTGCATCAAACCCCACATGGCTACCTCTAGAAAATGAGCACGGTTCATTGTTTCACGAAAAATCCCAACTATGTGTCTGCACACACAATAGCATTGTTATAAAAGCCAAGTGAAAATGGGAATGGAAAAGCTTCTGCACAGAAACTGACAAGAGCTGATGATTTTATCAGGTGATGTCTTCGTTTATAGGCAGATTTTATTTTTATTACACTGGGCAGCTAAAAAGAAGCTGAATTAAGAAGCATGCAGCTATGTCTTATAATCTTAGGAGGCCTTTGTTCTGGTCTAAGAGAAGGTCAAACCTAACAAGGCCATGTTCACCATGGCGACAACAGAGTAATCCCATCAGTGTGCATCAGCCTGTCTTATTGTATTTATCTGCAGGGTTTTCAGCTCTGGAACACTCCACATTGATTGCTGTCCGAGAGCAAATCCTGGTGTCACAGCGAGTAAAACAGTGGAGCCATGCTATTCCACCTTCATGGTTGGGGACAAAGACAAAACGCATAAACCGGACATCTGTCACTGATGCTGCTGTGACGTTCCAATGTTCTTGTTTTGTCTGTTTTCCTCACGCACATGCTCTTCTGGATTTTCTTTTTTTTTTGTCTGCAATCAGTGTTAGCTTCTGTAAAACTAAACCCAAGGAAACCCCTGTAGCTATTTTAAAGCTGACCTGGTGAAATGGTATCTCACGTTTGTGCAGCTTCTTTCAGACAATCACCTATTACTTACTTACTGACTTAGTTGTGATAAATGACCCGCACTCATATAGCGCCTTTCAGAGGACTCCAAAGCACTTTACACTACAGTGTTTCATTCATTCATTCATTCATTCATTCATTCATTCACACACACTTTCTTACGCTCTACCTCCTGAGCTACTGCTGCCCAAACGTACTTACTGGCTTAATTACTGACTTACACTGACTGACATACTTACTGACTGACTTGATTGACTTACTGACTTACCTACTAACTGACTTACTTTCCTACTGACTGACTACCTCCTCACTGATTACTTACTGACTTATGTACTTACTCATCGATTACTTACTGACTGACTTGTGTACTCTCTTGCATTTTGACGTACTTACTTACTGACTAATGGACTTACTGATTTACTTGCTTACTGACTTACTTACTCATTGATTACTTACCGACTGACTTATGTACTTACACTCTGACGTTAATTACTGACTGACTTAGGTACTTACTTACATATTGACGTACTTACTTACTGGCTGACGGACTTACTGATTACTTACTGACTGACTTGTGTACTTACTTACATTCTGACGTTAATTACTGACTTGAGTACTTACTTAAATGTTGAAGTACTTACTTACTGGCTGACTGAATTACTGATTACTTACCGACTGACTTATGTACTTACACTCTGACGTTAATTACTGACTGACTTAGGTACTTACTTAAATATTGACGTACTTACTTAATGGCTGACTGACTTACTGATTACTTACTGACTTAGGTACTTACATTTTGACGTCCTTATTTACTGGCTGACTGAATTACTGATTACTTACCAACTGACTTATGTACTTACATTCTGACATACTTAATTACTGACTGACTTAGGTACTTACTTACATATTGACGTACTTACTTACTGGCTGACTGACTTACTGATTTCTTACTGACTGACTTAGGGACTGACTTAAGTACTTATTTACATTTTGACGTACTTATTTACTGGCTGACTGAATTACTGATTACTTACTAACTGACTTATGTACTTACATTCTGACATACTTAATTTCTGACTGACAGGTACTTATTTACATTTTGACGTACTTATTTACTGGCTGACTGACTTACTGATTACTTACTGACTGACTTATGTACTTACATTCTGACATACTTAATTACGGACTGACGTAGGTACTCACTTACATTTTGACGTACTTACTTACTGGCTGACTGAATTACTGATTACTTACTGACTTATTTAGTTACTCAGGGACATACTTACTGACACACTAACTTACATGAAAAAGTTACATTTTGTTTTGAGTGATTCTGACTTTGCTTTGAGGACAAAAACATTCATATTTTGGAAAAAGAGAACAGAGCTTGAAAAGTAATTTTAAAAAGGTAAATTATGGGCATTTCTGATTTCCTTAGGGGTGTGCTATTTACCAACAATAGTATAATGTGTCTTAGCTGTAATGTTCAAAGTTGAGTTTGAAAGAGTGATACTAACAAAGAAGTTTGTGGAGCCACACCTGATTGGACAGATTAGTCTATTTAGTAGTGCAAAAAACAGCACATTAAAACAAACAGGAACAGTTCATCAGCTTGTACTTAGCAACATATTTCTTCGTCTGACGTTAGTTTAGCACAAAGATCAAGTAAGACGCATTAAAATTCATTGCTTCTAAAATGCCAATAAAATTAGGATTAGCAACAAGATTCTAATTAATTTAGCCAATTCCTGACTTACTTATCAAAATGGAATTAGCAGGCTGACCGGCATCCCCACCTACCTCAACACAAACAAGGAAGAAGTGATTTCCAATAAGTGGCATGTGCATGTATGTACCCATCAATTAATTAAATATAAAGTCCCCTCATCTGTATGCCTGGATGCCCTTGTCTTAATTGCAATGAACAGAGGCGTGAAGACAAGGTAGGAGTGGGTAGAATGTAAGAGTAATTTTAATTTTCACGAGGTAAACATGTAATAAACACTCCATATAAAATGTGGCCGAGAGGTTGCTTCACCGCTACTGGACGTTTTTTTATTTTTTATAATTAGAGTCTATATTTTCCAAACCTGGGTGTTTATTTTAATGGGCTGCTTATAAATGTAGCACTTTTGATTAAAGGTGAATATTTATCAAGATTTAAAAACAAATCTATCACCTACATATTCAAATGACCTTCATTTGAGATTAGTTAGAGAAAAGGCTCAATGTGACAGCTAAGACAACAAGGATATTCAGCTAATTATCATCAGAAAGAAGTAGCTCTGACTTCGGCTTTCTCTTTTGTGTCACATATTCAGTTAGGGGTTTACATTTGACTTTTTTTTTTTCCAAAGCTGAACAGCTCATTTGACTAATAGCATCTTTTGTGATTTTTTGTTGTTTTGACCGCGATCTCAAACTCAGTTCTGATGCAACTGTTCTATTAAAGCACCACAGTAAATGTATGGGCATGACTAATGTCAACTCTCAACTGAATCACAGTTCTGACTGAAAAAAATACAATAAAATGCTAAAGATAGGGTAGTCGGTAAGCAAAGTTAGATACAAAATGATTACATTAGCATTTGATTTCTCCTCTGTCCACTCCTCAGAAGACTGTTTATGCAGTAAATGCAAGACATGCATTACCATTATCTGGATAAGCCAGTGTTTACAAATTTAATGTATTGTTTTCTCCAAATATGATCTAATTTAAAATGTATTTTATGTCTGCTATGTTTTTGTACAGTGCTGTGTAAAAGTATGTACCCAATTCTGATTTATTCTGGTTTTTGTTTCCCCTCATACCTAATTAAAGAGCAATGCATGCATTTCAGTATGAGACATAAACATCCAGATAAAATGAAAATAATGTCATCAAACAATGATTTAATGTATCAAGGGAAAGGCCACCCAATCTAAGATGGTTCTATTTGAAAAAGGAAACTCAACATGTGCAATTAAAACCCTTTGTGGCATCGTTTGATATCAAGGGTTTGTGGTGATGAGTCAGTTACTTCTCCAACACTAGAGTACTTTTCAGAATGACCCGTTTAAAGTCATTGGTCAGTAGGGATGGGTACCTTTCACATTTGAATCGATCCGGTACTAATTCCCGGTACCTACGAATCGATACTGGTACTTAACAGTACCAATTTTCGATACTTTTGAGTGTTTATTATTTTAATTATCTTTTATAGTTAAATATATATTTTTTCTCAATACATAACAATATTTGATATATATCACGATAAATAACATACAACTGTTTGTATTTTAACATCGTCCTTGTAGTTTTATAAGCTGATAATTAAACTGAAGCAAACATCTTTACTGTGAACTAAATTTACTGTGTATCTTCATTCCTTTTGCCGTCCTTTTTCATTTGATTTTTCCTACTGGGAAGTTAAAATTTCCAGGGAGAAAATGAACGCACCATTAGCTGATAACAATGGTAGCAACGGAAGCTTACATACCAACCTAACGTTATCTTAAACAGTTTATTTAACTGCTGGAGCAGATTAAAACAATGATGCCTCACACTTAGATCGTTGTCACTGGTTTCGTCTTCACCCGTCACATTTAGTAAAGTGAAGCCAAACTTTAGAGCGCGTTCATGTTCTTCTAGTCGGGAATTCGGAGTTCCGAGGAGAAAGCGAACGCACCATTAGCGAAACGGAAGCTAACATATCAAGCTAATTATATTTACCTACCGGAGCAGATTAAGATGAGGATGTCTCACTTAGATCATTGTCGCTGGTTTCATCATCACCCAGTTACCCATCACATTTAGTGAAGTGGACCCAAGCGTTAGCGTGCGTTCTTTCTACCATGCTGCTCTGTTTACAACTGGCTCTCAGCGACCGACGACATAACGCTTTTGCGCATGCGCAGCTGTCTTGGCAAGTTCTCGTTATGATGGACGGGTACCGAAATGAGGCACCGTTTGAAATGATGTGAATCGGTGCTCGGTCGGTACTATGGAATTCGGTCGGTACCTTAAAAAGTACCGAATTCGGTACCCATCCCTATTGGTCAGACATTTCCACAGCAGAATTCATGGTCCATTAAAAACAGCAAGTTGCCCGGGTGCTAAAATAGCCCCAGACTATCACTCTACCACCACTATGCTTGACTGTTGCTACACTTAAAATGTCAAGTACATGGCAATGATGTGCAACATTAGTTGGTCTGGTAGTAATCAGGCCAGGGACTGATTACTTTACAAAAAAATGCTGTAATTACAAAAAATATCTGATTTGTAACAAGAGGGGTCATGCTTTTTTTAGTTTTTGTTTTTCTTCACATAGAGCCATGGTCTTTGGCTAGCTAATTCTCCCCTGATAAATGGAATCTTCAATTGGCATTTGCATGAACTTGGGCTTTCTTTTCTTTACAAGAAAAGTGCATGAGGTGGCTACATCTTTTCACAGCAAAATGTCTTTGAAAATTAGCATGGGGGAAAAACAAGTATGTTACATAATTCTGTTCAAAGAGGGTGTTATCACTGGGTCAAAGCAGAGATTTTGTAAAACAGTGAGCCAAAGTATTTTTACATTCATTCTAAAAGTTTTAAACCATGCAACACATCCACCCCTTGCCAAAACAGTCAGGTCACCATTGTCACTGTGTTGCCTTTGGCTTGCAAGAAATATTTAAAGATTCAAAGCTGCACTTGTGAGAAGGCACCTGGAAGAAGAAGAGTGAAATCTGGATTCAGAGAGAGAAAATCATTCATCCTCTTTTCATCTTGGCTTTCACTGACGTTTCCCCAGATTTGCGGCAGCAACAGGCATACTCATTATTCTTCCTTTACCTTCCAGTTACCATGATCTATGACTTTGGGGCCATAACGGTGCCCCATGTGTTTCATTAAGAACCAGACGTATGGTAAAACTGAATTTGGGAATCTAGACAACATTTGATTAATAGTTGGTTAATAAAAGGTTCAATGTGAAAATGTTATTTGGTTGATGAAATAAAAAAATAATATCAATTACGCTTTCTGACTAAACCTAATGTCTTCTTTTTCTAAACAAGAATCCTATGTGATAAATTACTCACTAATGGATGGCACCATCCAAGATCATTAACAACTCAGTTACCTTTAAGTTTTACATTTCATGGAATAAAGATTTGTTTTGATTCAATAAGTTATTGTGCAGTTTTCTTTCCATTGTATTTGTTTCATCTAAACTCCTAACAGTGTTCTGACACAGAGTTATGCACTTAACACCCACTGAAATCAGGCAAATTACCAGGAAAGGGGCATGCTGATATGAAATATGTTAAACAGGATGCATTTATGTAGCACTTTCCTAATCTTGCTGACCACTTTAAAACACTTTCTTACTAGAAGCCACACTAGCTGCAGTGTGTAGTATCTTGCCCAAGGACACGAAAGGTGGGTACCAGAAGCAGGGATCAAACTGCAACCTGCTAACTTGCTGACCTTTTAAAGTGACAATGTGTAGTTTTTACCTTTAATCTCTGTAAATGTCCATCACAATGTTGTTGTAAATGAATTAAAAGATGCCTTATTGATGAAAAATATTGGCAAGTTCATAACTTTTAACCATAAAAATCTGTTCTAAAACACATTGGAGCGGGTCTAAGTATCTGGACGATGCCATATTGGAGTTCATGTTTACTTCTCCGGAAGCCCGTGAGGACAAAATGCATTT
Organism: Nothobranchius furzeri; assembly: GCF_043380555.1. Taxonomy (NCBI): domain Eukaryota; kingdom Metazoa; phylum Chordata; class Actinopteri; order Cyprinodontiformes; family Nothobranchiidae; genus Nothobranchius; species Nothobranchius furzeri. Next base: position 78,676,408 of record NC_091746.1, on the reverse strand, counting down.
ACAGATTTGTAACAAAAGGTTCCAAAACTTTCACCATTAATAAATGTCGTTGTTTTACACATTTACAGTGGGGCAGAAAAGTATTTAGTCAGCCACCGATTGTGCAAGTTCTCCCACTTAAAATGATGACAGAAGTCAGTAATTTACAACGTAGGTACACTTGTTAGTGTGACACCTTTATTTGACGTGCTCTGCTCACTGGTCTGTACAGATTTTTACCTCTCTCATATCTTGCATATGACTAGAATTTCCGTCCTGTCTTCCTGAGCCACAGCAAAAAAAAAAAAAAAAAAAAATATATATATATATATATATATATATATATATATATATATATATATACAGTGGGGCAAAAAAGTATTTAGCCAGCCACCGATTGTGCAAGTTCTCCCACTTAAAATGATGACAGAGGTCAGTAATTTTCATCATAGGTACACTTCAACTGTGAGAGACAGAATGTGAAAAAAGAATCCATGAATTCATGTGGCAGGATTTTTAAAGAATTTATTTGTAAATCAGGGTGGAAAATAAGTATTTAGTCAATAACAAAAATTCAACTCAATACTTTGTAACATAACCTTTGTTGGCAATAACAGAGGTCAAACGATTACCATAGGTCTTTACCAGGTTTGCACACACAGTAGATGGTATTTTGGCCCATTCCTCCAGGCAGATCTTCTTGAGAGCAGTGATGTTTTGGGGCTGTCGCCGAGCAACACGGACTTTCAACTCCCTCCACAGATTTTCTATGGGGTTGAGGTCTGGAGACTGGCTAGGCCACTCCAGGACTTTCAAATGCTTCTTACGGAGCCACTCCTTTGTTGCCCGGGCAGTGTGTTTGGGATCATTGTCGTGTTGGAAGACCCAGCCACGTTTCATCTTCAAAGCTCTCACTGATGGAAGGAGGTTTTGGCTCAGAATCTCACAATACATGGCCCCATTCATTCTGTCCTTAACACGGATCAGTCGTCCAGTCCCCTTAGCAGAGAAACAGCCCCAAAGCATGATGTTCCCGCCCCCATGCTTCACAGTAGGTATGGTGTTCTTGGGATGCAACTCAGTATTCTTCTTCCTCCAAACACGACGAGTTGAGTTTATACCAAAAAGTTCTACTTTGGTTTCATCTGACCACATGACATTCTCCCAATCCTCTGCTGTATCATTCATGTGCTCTCTGGCAAACTTCAGATGGGCCTGGACATGCACTGGCTTCAGCAGCGGAACACGTCTGGCACTGCAGGATTTGATTCCCTGCCGTTGTAGTGTGTTACTGATGTTGACCTTTGTTACTGTGGTCCCAGCTCTCTGCAGGTCATTCACCAGGTCCCCCGTGTGGTTCTGGGATTCTTGCTTACCGTTCTCATGATCATTTTGACCCCACGGGATGAGATCTTGCGTGGAGCCCCAGATCAAGGGAGATTATCAGTGGTCTTGTATGTCTTCTATTTTCTGATAATTGCTCCCACGGTTGATTTTTTCACACCAAGCTGCTTGCCTATTGTAGATTCACTCTTCCCAGTCTGGTGCAGGTCTACAATTCTTTTCCTGGTGTCCTTCGAAAGCTCTTTGGTCTTGGCCATAGTGGAGTTTGGAGTCTGACTGTTAGAGGCTGTGGACAGGTGTCTTTTATACAGATAATGAGTTCAAACAGGTGCCATTAATACAGGTAACGAGTGGAGGACAGAAAAGCTTCTTAAATAAGACGTTACAGGTCTGTGAGAGCCAGAGATTTTCCTTGTTTGAAGTGACCAAATACTTATTTTCCACCCTGATTTACGAATAAATTCTTTAAAAATCCTGCCATGTGAATTCATGGATTTTTTTTTCACATTCTGTCTCTCACAGTTGAAGCGTACCTATGATGTAAATTACTGACCTCTGTGACATCATTTTAAGTGGGAGAACTTGCACAATCGGTGGCTGACTAAATACTTTTTTGCCACACTGTACGTCTTTACTCATTGCCAGTGATGAAAGGGAATCTGATGTTCTTGTTATTTTGCTGGAGGTTGTGCTCCCAAGGATTTTTGACCCTAATGGCCCTCCATCGGTAAGGTCTTACTTGAACACAAAAGTAATGCTTGCTTGCAATGATTTAGATATGTACTACCCCCGTATCGCCAGGGAAACTACACACTGTCACTTTTAATTTCCTTCATGATGCTAAAACTCTATAGAATTGGTACTATTTGCTCCTGTTGACTAATTTTGATTTTTATAAAAAAGTGTATTTAATAGGCTGCACAGTGGCGCAGTGGTTAGAGCTGTTGCCTTGCAGCGAGAAGGTCCTGGGTTCGCTTCCCGGCCTGGGATCTTTCTGCATGGAGTTTGCATGTTCTCCCTGTGCATGCGTGGGTTCTCTCCGGGTACTCCGGCTTCCTCCCACAGTCCAAAAACATGACGGTTAGGTTGATTGGTCAGTCCAAATTGTCCCTAGGTGTGTGTGTGTGTGTGTGTGTGTGTGTGTGTGTGTGTGTGTGTGTGTGTGTGTGTGTGTGTGTGCACATGATTGTCTGTCCTGTGTGTCTCTGTGTTGCCCTGCGATGGACTGGCTCTCTGTCCAGGGTGTACCCCGCCTGATTGCCCATTGACTGCTGGAGATACCCCCCCCCCCCATAACACTTCTGGATGATGCAGATATTTCTACCGGAAAAACTATGAAATATGGAATCTAAGACAACTAAAGATGTTTTGAAGTCCCTGCAAAACATAAAATTTAATAAGAAAATAAATCTTGGCAATAAAATTAATTTTAGGACGATGATTCGCCATCACCATTTTGTCAGTCTGGATCTGTAAGTCCCACAAGAGCTTGGCTCTCTTGTTCTCAACTAGAGCTGTAGCGAAGCGTCGATGCCGTTGACGGCTCGACTCTATAAATTTGTTGACGTCAGATACGGTAGTCGAGTCGATGCTCCACGCCCACTTGTTGCATCCCCAGGAGTTTGTAAATAGAGGAGGAATCTGCCTGTTTTTCCTCTAGTTCGCCCTCTTCCCTGCCTTTAACATCTACGCCAAATACCGAAGACCGGGAACAATGTCCGTCTGCTACTAGACTCCTGTTTTGCCGGCCTTCGTCTCCCAGCAACGGACAACAACTTCCGGGGTCAAATGTGCTGCTTCGTCTCTACCGCAGATGTAGAAAATCACCGGGAGCGTTTCTCCCTTCATAAAGGAGCTTCTTTCAGACATTAGGAGAGCTGTTTTGGTGGTAGTGGTCTCTCCTCCGTGCTGGTCTGTTTGCTGGGTGTCTTTGGTTTATTTAAATTTGGTAACTTGAACTTAATGTTGGTAAATCTACTGTTAGCATTTTCGCTAACAGCTTCTTGCGTTGGGATAAGCTGTTACGTTTTGGTTTAGAGTTCATCTTTTTTGTAGTGCAGATCTCCCTTTTATTACATTTAGAGTGTTGTGGGTTTTCGGTTTAGTTTAAAATATCACCTTGAGTTTGGTTTAACCACCCAGTTTAGAGTTTGGAGATCCTTATTTTGGTCCAGAACTCAGTAAACGTTGCCCAGTGGGACATTCCTAGTTATTTGTACTTTTGTTTTAATTCCCCACAGGCAGAATTAGTTTAGTTATTCCCAACCTGTGGATGGAAAGATGTATGTTTGTTGTTGTTCTAAACAAACCTGATCATCATTTTAACTTTTAAATTCTGTGTCATTGTCCCTTCCTTTTTGCACACGAGCCCGACTCCCCAGGAAGGGTCACGTACATAAGTGACCAAAACAAAGCAGCATGGAGACACTCCGTCTCCAACCACCTCTCGGGCAGCAGCCTGCACTCCCATGTTTTACATGTCACCAGAACATAACCAACCGCAACACAATAAAAGCAGTGTTATACAAAATGGAAGGCCTGTAGTGTTTATTCTCTTACAGTACCATTTGGTCACTTTTTTTTGAGGAATGTATTTGAGATTTTCTGTTTTTATTAATTGCGCAAAAGAAAAATAATAATAGATTAATCGTCTAAATAGTCATTAGAATAGTCGACTATTTGATAAAATAATCGTCAGAATAATCGTTTTAAAACTAATCGTTTACCCCAGCCCTATTCTCAACCACCTTAGGGTGTGTTATCCACTTTGACCTTGGGGCTTCCAGTCCATACTCCGCACAGATGTTCCTGTACACGATGCCAGCCACTTGGTTGTGGTGTTCCATGTAAGCTTTCCCTGCCAGCATCACCCTGCAGTTATGTGGTGGATTGTCTCAGGGGCCTCTTTGCGTGCCTACACCTTGCTGTCTTGCTTGGTGTGGTAGATCTTGGCCTCTGTTGCTATGGTGTTCAGGGCCTGTTCTTGAGAGGATCCATATAAAAAAGTGTGTCTTCTTCAGAGGGGGTCTGGCATTTTTTTGTATTGGTATTAGCACCTAAACGTGAGTGAGTGAGCTTGCTCTTCAGGGTAGACAGTCACCAGCATGGCAATTATTTAAAAGTGCACTTGAATGGAGCTTATTTATAATTGGAACCTGACCTTTGAGCGTTGAGGCCTTCAGCTATGGATCTATCTGGCATTCATTTGTAGTCAGGATTGTACCAGTAAATCTTGGAATGTGAGTGGTAATATTATTTCTGTTAAAATGTACATTGTTGTGGTAGCGCAGCGGTTAGAGCTGTTGCCTTGCAGCACGAAGGTTCTGGGTTCACGTTCCTGCCTGGGGTCTTTCTGCATGGAGTTAGCATGTTCTCCCTGTGCATGCATGGATTCTCTCCGGGTGCTCCACAGTCCAAAAACAGGACAGTCAGGTTAATTGTTCTGTCTAAATTATCGAGTGTGTGTGCATGGTTGTTTGTCCTGTGTATCTCTGTGTTGCCCTGCAATGGACTGGCAACCTGTCCAGGGTGTACCCCGCCTGTTTGCCCGTTGACTGTTGGAGATAGGCACCAGTTTATGATGCTTCCCTGCAAAACCTTTTATTTCATCGTTAAATTATTTTTAAAATTCAGCTCTATGTTTTCTCATCTGTAATTTGGGCCTTATTAACTACACTGAAAACATGGAAAAAGAAAGTGTCTCACTGCCTTTGTGTTTTTCTCTGATTATAGCCACATGTTTTCAAAACTGTTGCAGTAAAACTACATTAACCTTTGTAAAAGAAAACCTCAAAAACATGTTTTGGTTATTTCTACAAGATAAACATTAGGTTCGTTTTAATTTATTACAGGTTTAAATATCAGTGTTCATCAATAAATAAAAAAATAATTCAACACTAGGCATAAGCTCAGCTGTAAGTTACAGGCTGCAAGTCTCTGACACACCTTAGGTTTAGTTTCCTATCTTCTAACAACTTGACTACAAAGGCCCCCAAAAAGTGAAAGCTTCTAACAGTTGTCAATTTGAATTTTAAAAGCTCCTTTCAAGCCTATTTTTAGAAAAACAAAAGCCAAAATACCCAAAAGGAACAGCAATTACAATGAGACAGCTTGACAACCAAAATGTCCTGAAGAGCTAGGTAGATTAGGAGCTCTACCTCCATCCTTTGTGTCAGAAATCCCACAAGTGTTCCCACATTTCAAATGTCAAAGCCGAACGTTGGTGGTGGTGGTGGTGGGGGGACTTGTTTTAATCACTCCACACCCAGAAGTGTGAAACATTTTTTGAAAATTACAAATGACTTCCAAGGGAAATCATGTACTATGGAAAATGTTCCCTTGAACACCTACTAAATAAATAAAAGCAAGCTACCCAATTAAACAAGAAGTGCCTCTTATGCAATAAACATGATGCCTTTCTTTATCTCTAGGCCTTTTAGACAGAAACTGTGCCTTGAATTTAAACGGGTTTCATGAGGGCACATTTTGGAACATGTGGAAATGCTAACTTACACTAATGAACAATTACACTGAGTGCACCAAAAGTTTGTATCACCCTTGGGTCATTTGCAAAGCTTTTAGGTTTAATTATAGATTGAACAATAATGTACTCACAGCAGGAATCAAAATAAAAGGAACCATAATTTTTACTCTCAGTCTCTGCTTTACTTTTAGCTGTTGCAGTCCAAGTGAAAATTATGTAATGATGCTTATATTGTCCGTATCACTCTCACAGCCATGTAATTATAATATACACAATCTATTTACAACAAAACACATTGCCATCATTCTATTATTGCTTTTACTTTAATACTTTATTCATGTGATTTATTTCTTCATTCACATTTAATTCATTGTTGCAGCAGCATCGGAACTAGAGATTAAAAATACTGAATAAACTGATGGAAAAGGCAGGCTCTTCACTGGGGATTACTCAGGAGCCTCTTGAGATGATTATGGAAATAAGAATGTTGCATAAGGTGCTCAACATAATAGACAACACAACAACAGCTTCTGTACAATCTACCCTTGAAACAACAAAGCGTCTTCAATCTGGGGCTTCTTTGGCTCTGCAGTAACAAGGAGTCATACAGGAGGTCATTCCTGCCAATAGCAATAACACAGCACAACGACTTTCTGTGTCAGGACAGGGAACTCATTCAGGATGAAAGGGGATGAAAGGTACTACCTAGGTACAACTTTATTCCCTCTTACCTTGTGGTATTTTTAATTTGCTTGTTTATCACAACTACATAATTGCAATCAGAAATATGAAAAATGTTTAAACTTCATTAAGTTAATATCTTTCAAGTCAATCTGAACACAGTCCACAACTTTAAAAGAGTTTTGAGTATCAACATTGCATGAACCGTTACTAAACCCTGATGGATGTACACATGGGCCGTTTCTCATTATGCATACTCATCATGTCCTTGTGAAACTTCATCAACGATGGCCCAAGTACTGTTCCAGTCATAAGTCCATAACACGGCAAATTCACTCAAATTTTCCGGATGTGTTCTTGCTCCGCCCACTCTATCGAGGATGCAATAATGCATCCTTCTACAGACTTGGGACAGCAATGTATCCTATAATTCATTGCTTCGCAAAACGTTATACTCTGAACATCTGAGGAGAAAGGTCCTAACTGTTGAGTTTCAGAAATACAAATAATAAAAATTTTAAAAAATGGCTGTTATTGTAAAGAATTGTGTGTAACCTGTAAAATGTGCTGTGTGTATTTGGTTTTAATTTCAGACTCTTCATGATCCCTTAAAATGCTAATTAGCTAACCTGCTATCAAAATAAAAGCAACTTTGCTATAACTAGCTTTGTTTTGATGGAAAACAAACATATTTCTTCATTTAACACCAGGAAATGCTTATGTTTTATCAATTGTCATCAAAAGTGGACCAAACATACAAATAATATGTATTCATTGTTATTTTGTTATTTAAGGGACAAAATAGGCTTCTATTTTATGTCAGGCCATTTTCTAAACTGTAGCAACAGATAGTACTTGTTGCTATGATGCAACAGAGTGGCTCTGTTCCAAATGCTGTCCTTGTTCTCCCTGTACTGGATAGAATGGACTTTCTGCTGCATTTATCAACAACATACTTGTCAAGTACACAAGAACGTACTAGTGTCCTTGGGAATTGAGTAACGGCCTTGGTCTGAGTATTTTGATCAACTCTGTAGACATTTCCGTACGACTTGAAATGTTTTCAAATTGTTTTCTTAATTGAATAAAGCAGAGGAGAAAAACAAGTAGGGGGTTTGACAAATAGAGCTGTCAAAAAATAAGAACTCACATGCAAACACAAAAAGTACCTGGTTCCACTGCCAACTAGCTTCTAAAATCCTGTTATTTTCAACAGAATATAAATCCAACCATCCATCCATCCATCCATCCATCCATCTAGCCATCCATCCATTTTCAGCCACTTATCTGGAGTCGGGTCACAGGGCAGTACTCTAATCCAAAAGGCCCAGAATTCCCTCTCTCTCGGTATTTGGGCCAGCTCCCCTGGGTGAATCCCAAGGCGTTCCCTGGCCAGCTGAGTGACATAGTCCCTCCAGTGTGCCCTGAGTTTTCCCTTGGGTCTCCTCCTGGTTGGACGTACCAGAAAACCTCACCAAGGTGGCATCCAGGAGGCATCCTGAGCAGATGAGCCACCTCAACTGGCTCCTCTCGACATGGAGTTCATCCCGGATGACCGAGCTTCTCACATTATCTCTAAGGGAGAGCCCAGACACCCTGCGGAAACAAACTCATTTCGGTCGCTTGTATCTGCGATCTCGTTCTTTACCGTTTCGGTCACTACTCAAAGCTTGTGGGCATAGGTGAGGATAGGAAAATAGATCGACCGGTAAATCAAAAGCTTTGCCTCCTGGAGTTGGGGGACGTTGGCGAGCGCCTGGTGGCCAGGCTTTTATCCATGGAGCCCGGCCGGGAACAGCCTGAAGCTGAGACAGAGGTCCCCTTTTTCGTAAGCTCACTGCTCGTGGGAGGGGCCAAAAAGAGGTTGGGTGCATTGTGCGTTGGGTGGTAGCCGAAGACAGAATATACAAAATGACAAAAAGCTGGGTAGAAGGTTTCGTAAAACATTAATTTAACTTTTTCATAATAAACAAAATGTTTTCATGATTAATGGACTACATGGTTGTTATCTAAACACTATGCATGTTAAGGGGCTTTTGTAAAAAAAAAATAAATAAAATGAATAAAGTACAATTTTTGGTATCGATGAAAAGCTAGGGGCTGCGCAGTGGTTAGAGCTGTTGCCTTGCAGCAAGAAGGTCCTTGGTTCGCTTCCCAGTCTGGGATCTTTCTGCGTGGAGTTTGCATGTTCTCCCTGTGCATGCGTGGGTTCTCTCCGGGTACTCCGGCTTCCTCCCACAGTCCAAAAACATGACGGTTAGGTTGATTGGTCAGTCCAAATTGTCCCTAGGTGTGTGTGTGTGTGTGTGTGTGTGTGTGTGTGTGTGTGTGTGTGTGTGTGTGTGTGTGTGTGTGTGTGTGAGATTGATTGTCCTGTGTGTCTCTGTGTTGCCCTGCGATGGACTGGCTCTCTGTCCAGGGTGTACCCCGGCTGATTGCCCATTGACCGCTGGAGATAGGCACCAGAACCCAACACCCCACCCCCACCCACCCACCCCCGACCCTACGTGGACAAAGTGGGTTCAGACAATGGATGGATGGATGAAAAGCTACATGTGTAAAATACTGCATGTCCTCATAACAAGAGTTGATGCAGTCTGAAAACAGGGTGAGGAAGGGAGGAAGAGACGGAGTGTGAAGAGTATTTTGTTTCCTGGCTTATCTTTTGTGCTGACTCATATCATATCAAATTTACGGTGCTTCCTTTATAAGGGGGAGGATGTAAAGGAACAGTAACTCTAACTGCAGACCTTGACCATGACTCACAAGTGGCATCGTTAGAGTTATGGAACACGTGTTCTTTCTATACTTTTTCTCTTGGCCATAAGAGCACATCGTTTCACTCACTGACTTGTTTGTTCCTGTAATAACACGTATAATTACTTTAATATTTTATGTGAGTGGTGTGAAGGTGACAAAGTCAAAGTCAGTTCTCACACCCACTGATGTGTGTGCGAAATTTGTTCTCCGCATTTGACCCATCCCCTGGGGGAGCGGTGAGCTGCAGACACAGCCGCGCTTGTGAACCATTTGGTGGTTTAACCCCCCAATCCAACCCTTAATGCCGGGTGTCAAGGAGGGAGGCATTGGGTCCATTTTTTTCAGTCTTTGGTATGACCCAACCAGGAATCGAACCCTGATCTCCCAGTCTCAGGACGGACACTCTACCACTAGGCCACTGAGCGTCAGTTGCATTAACCATAATCTGAGAGGTATTAAAACGAGTGAAGTCACAAAGACTGCAAAAATGTTGTCCTAATTTGGTCTGGACACACTTTGCAAAGGGATGGTTGTACCAGAAAGGCCAGACATGATGAGATGAGTCCAGAGAGACCACAAGGACTTCATTCTATTTTACTAATTGACTGTATATGCAATGCAAATCAACAAGACAAAGACCATGGCTTAATCTGTTTTTATAATGCACCGTCAGTGGGGAAAAAGGTCAGAAATTCAAAATAATGGATGCAGAACACTGACAAAAAGGGATTTTAATTAGAATCTGCTCAAAGCAATAAGCACCTTTGAATCCATTGCTATGGCATAATGTTTATTAATGTGTTTGCGCCTTGGCTTAAACACAATGTCATGCAACCTGATTACTATATCAAAGCAGGACAGACAGCTGCAACCCAGTTTGAGCTTTAAATGGCATGGACTAGTGGAGATGCAGAATGGAACATTAATTTGAATACAAGACAATTAAATGTTCCAATTTGATGGCATTGTTTAAAAGGGCCGTATCATGGAAAATCCAGTTTTTGGAACTTTTTACCATGTGTTATTGATATTTCCTTATGTGAAAAAAATCAACAACAAACAAACCTAGCATAGTGTTTACTTATGCTTTTTTTTTGGGGGGGGGGGGGGCGTGTGTGCATGTGTCAATGGAAACTAATCTCGTCATCAGACCCTGCTCGTCTCCTGGAAGCTAGTCTCTGGTCTCTAGCCCAATTGCCCTGGTCAGCACAGAATATGTGGCTAATGGCGCTTACCCATTACCGTCGGCACAGCCCCAAAAGGTACCGAACGGCACTGGAATTTGGTTTGACACACACGGCAGGTTTGTGTTTTCAGTGCCGAGGCAACTCTTTCTCAGACCTTCTCCCCTGCGGTAAGACTAGGACCGAGGCAACACTAAGGGCTGATTGGCTGGCATTAGTCAAACTCTTAGAGTGAAGGTCATGAAATGTAGGTTTTCATCACATATGGTTGGTGCAATTTAATTTTTTAACTTCCTTTGTATTTTTCAGTGTTTTGTCTCATTTTCCCAGAAAGTGATTCTGAATCAGGCATTCTTCTGGTGTGAGCACTGAAGCAGATGACTGACTATCATCTAATGGAAGCATCAATTTCAAAACAAACTCAATATACTAAACTCCTCTGAGACCCCTAGCATACAAAAGAGGAGCAGCTGCCTCAAATCTGGGGGGACGACATTCAGGGCCCCCTTCCGTTGATTCTATAGTCTGACAAGCAATGGCAGGCTGTGCATTTCCTTACTTCAGACGAGCCCCTGGGATAGAAGATTGATATCAACTGAATATAAAAGAGGCAGAAAAGCTACTCAGAATCTCTGTGAGAATTGTGATCGAGTGTTTCAACAAAAGGAACTCAAAAGGGATTCATAACTGTCTCTTTATTTCATCTAGCTCATTCACAGCATGAGGTCCAAACTCAGATGACTCTGTACGTTTTGTGGATAAAGAAACGTTAACTGTCAAGACAAGGTCATTCCTTCACAATAATTGCGCACGGTTTCTAATTAAGCAGTTTTGTTTGAGATTACTACAAATAAACTAAAAACTGGCATCTAAGATAGTTTTGTCCAAACTCGAAGAAACAGTGTTATTAGATGTGTAAATTTTAAAAAGTTTAGAACCAGACCACGTTGCACAATCTGTGGAGGACTTCCACTGTGGAAAAGGAAAAAACAATGGTACTGTAATATACAAGTTTATAGTTAGTTTTTTCTTTTTTTTTTTTTTTCATATTTTCTATTTGTTGTTTGTTAATTTTATAAATCAACATCCTGCATTAGTTTTAATAATTTTTAACTAGAACAAAACTATTATGCTGAAAAAAATACGGGCATAAAAAAGAATAAGGCCTAGTGTCTCCATATTTGACACAGCATAACTTAGGGATTATAAATTACAAAAGACTGAATGGTAAGGGCACCAATCATGTTTTTGGTCAATTTTTTGTTTGAATGTTATAATGAATATTTTAGATAACAATGCACACATTACAAATAGAAAGACAACAATGTCAAAGAACCTATGGGTTTATGGGGTAACCCATCCACGCAGCAATCCTGTTAGTGTTGCAGGTAAACATTGGTGTAGCTTTTCAATCATCCAGGACATGGACGTCTTAAATGATGTTACAAAAAAAGCAAGAAATGTTGTTGATTTTGTTTGGTTTGTTTGTTTTTGACAGCAGTTTACCTCTTATCTGAGGAGCAAGAAGTTCAGAGAATGTTATAATTAGCTTTTAGTCCAGGCATGTGTGTGTGTGTGTGTGGGGGGGGGGGGGGGGGGGTGTTCTGATGGCACAGACATTCTTCATTTGCAAGTCCTACCTTTCTAACATGGCATCTGTACAATGTATTGGTTGTACTGCTAGCATCATGTTGAGGTTCTCCTGTGAACAACCAGGTGCCTCAAATGTTCCTAAATCAAACCAGTATGAGTTCAGCTTGAACGTGAACTCTGACCTAGTGTTGCATCCCAAGAGCCAGTTACAACAGCTGTGAGTGGGCTTGTTGCAGCAGCTGTATGACTGTGTTAGTCATCCAAGAGCTACCGTATTTTCTACACCATAAGGCACTATTGAAAACCTTAGATCTTCCCCTGAACCAGCGGTGTGCCTTTTAATACGGATGCACCTTTTATGCATGTATTAGGGATGTAAGTGGATCCAGCCACACCCGCGTCCGCAGGAAAACAAAGAAACGGCCCGTAACACCGCCCACCCTCACCAAATAAAAGGTGTGGCACTGGTCTAGATGGCCACTGCTTGAAGACCGAGTTGAGCAGTGGGTCGCAGAGCGGCGAGCAGAAGTGTCTCCACCATCTCCATTCGTCTCAAAGCTGCAGCATTAGCACTAGAGATGGACATTGTGGACTTATATGAGGCCCTTCCTAGTGTTTTCGCTTCATGCGGAGGCGAGCGCTTTCTATCCGCACCAGAACTACCGTCTCGCAGCAGCTACCCGCCGACTACGCCGAGTTGTTCCGCTCCTATTGCACTAAGAAGATGGCAGACAAAAACATCCAGCCCCAGCACATAACCAACATGGACGAGGTCCCGCTTACCTTCGACATCCCGGTGAACCGGACCGTGGAGAAAATGGGGACCAACACGGTGTCTGTGCGGACGACCGGCCACGAGAAGTCCTGCTTCACCGTCATGCTCGCCTGCTAGGCTGATGGCCAGAAGCTGCCGCCGATGGTCATCTTCAAGCAGAAAACTTTACCAAAGAAAAGTTTCCCGCCGGCGTGATTATCAAGGCAAACCCGAAGGGCTGGATGGATGAGGACACAATGGCGGCATGGCTGTGGGAGGTGTACACCAAAAGACAGGATGGCTTCTTCCACACTTCTCCAGCCATGCTGATCTGCGACTTCATGCAGGCCCATCTCACTGACGCCGTTAAAATCCAGGTGAAGAGGAACACAGAGCTCGCCATCATACCGGGTGGATTAACCAAAGAACTACAGCCGCTGGACATCGGGGTTGATTGGCTGTGCACCCTATCATCAGGTGAGCCTTATATGCAGATCAAACCTTTAACTAGGACGCTGATTGGCTGTGCGCCCTATCATCAGGTGAGCCTTATATGCAGACCAAACCTTTAACTAGGACGCTGATTGGCTGTGCGCCCTATCATCAGGTGAGCCTTATATGCAGACCAAACCTTTAACTAGGACGCTGATTGGCTGTGCACCCTGTAATCAGGTGAGCCTTATGGTGCGGAAAATACGGTACTTAAATCCAGGTCTGAAAAGGTAACAAACCCTATGGACATGGGACCAAGAGTGTCAACTCTTGTTTGATCTGATTTTGTAATGATAGCAATAAAGTCACATAAACTCTTAAGTACTCACTCCTTTGCCACCACTAGGCCTAGCTGTTCATCTTTGTGTTTGTTTGTACTGCAGAAACTTGAGTTCAGCAAAACTGCTGAACTTGACAGTGTCACAGATATGCTTACTGCTTTCAAACAACCAGTGAACCTTATATTACTAATTCTATAGCACTGTCAAGGTTATGTGGGTTACACAGGTATCATTAATGTTGTATGAGACCTTAAAAAGATCTTTTTGCAAAGAGCTTTTCTTCACACCCTTCCGACAGAATTCAGGTTTTCAAAAGACAGGTAGATGTGAAGAAAATAGCATCACAAAGAAAGTACGGCTTATGTTTTGTGTGTGTTTGTGTGTAAATGTAGCTTTGTGTATTGTTTTGTTGTCCACCAACACTAAGCTCATTAATCTTCAGTGATGGTTGGAAATTTGACATTAAAGGACAGAATGTCACGGATAAGTCATTCTTAAAAATATCCAAATCACTGGTTACATCAATACATAGTCCCTGTCTGAATAAAGCTGAATGTGTTTCACATTTGTAGAGATATTATGAGTAGAGCATGACTCATTTGTGGAAAAATGACACATCCTCAGTGAGAAATTGTAGAAAGTGTCTTCTTTAAGTCATTTAGATTAAATAATCCTGATGGCTAGGTTTTGGTAAAGTGAAAACTATCAAATGCATGAGACAATTCCAGCTTTAAATTAATGATGAATGAATAAACCACACAGCGACACTTTACCTCTAGAGACAGAAATAAAGGATCAGGCTGATCAATAAAAAAGTGGAAAAAGAAACTTACCTATTATGGTGATTGCAGAGTTCACAGCAAACAGCACATGCAAGAGAGCAAAAAACAAGAACTGTTAGGGATTAGAAAACAACAACAACAACAACAACAGTAAAACAACAACAGTAAAACAACAATCTTTGTTTTTGTCTAACATTATTTAAAAAAGACTAAATGGTGGTCATCAGTGTGATGTCAGAGACAACCCTGTACTGTATGCACTCAAATGCACTCTACTGCTTTATTCTACAGTCTGCTCTTTAACTGTACTATTTTGTGCAATTTCAGCTGTTAACTTTATTTTCTCTCTAAGTGTTTTTCTCCCCAGAAGAAGCGACAATGACGTTCTGCTGAGCTGTGGTGGCCTCACGGAGGGGTCCATCGTCTAGCACACTGCTGCTAACCACTTAAATATTCTCTCTCTCCTGATAGTAGCTTTTTGGTTTCCTTGACTTTTGATGCGCTAATACTAGTTTATCCATTTAATTATAGATCCACTAGGATAAATACAATAAAGTTTATTTTTCACCAAATAGAATATTTACTAAGACATCACAATATAACTATAGACACATTACTTGTCCGTGTGTGTGTGTGTGTGTGTGTGTGTGTGTGTGTGTGTGTGTGTGTGTGTGTGTGTGTGTGTGTGTGTGTGTGTGTGTGTGTGTGTGTGTGTCTGCTCTGTCTTCTCGATCCCCAGTGAGTCGTGGAGGATGGCTGCTTATACTGAGCCAGGATCCTCTGGAGGTTTCTTCCTGTTAAAAGGGAGTTTTCCTCTCCACTGTCGCTTTATGCTTGCTTGGTATGATGATTGCTATATAGTCACTGATACTAGTCAGTGACTTGATGCAATTTGCTGGGTTCCTTATATAGGAAACATTATTTCTGATTGGCTTAATGAACTGACCTGAATTGGAATTTTTATTATGTGAAGTGCCTTGAGACGACTCTTGTCGTGATTTGGCGCTACATAAATAAACTTGAATTGAATTGAAATATAGTCCAAGCTGATATGAGGTCTATTGGTGCACAATGATTATGTGTGCTAATTTTAAAAGATGTTTAACATGAAAGAAAATTGTTATACTTTACTTCAAAGAAGATTATTTGAATGTAATATCTTGTAAAGTTTATCTGGAATCGTCTACCCATGCCTTCTTTTTAAAATGTTTTAACTTGTTTAAGTGAAAAATAAAGAAATAAATAAATAATCCTCTCAACAAAGACATTAGCCCCCTTTAGAAAAGAATGCTGCCAATTAGCTGCAATGCCGTCGTGACATCAGGAAGGTTGTTTATAAGTGGTCAGACCGTGGCGGTGTCCTTTTAACAAAAGATGGCCGTAAAAAGGGGGTATGGGCTGGTCTCTTCCGTTTAGCTTGGACATAACTTGCTTTTAATTGCAACTGATTCACGCGGTATTCTCGCACTGCTCTGGGTGGCTGCTCTGTTAACTACTGTAAGTTTGCCTTTGTGCACTTTTTTTTCTTCTAGCATCTTAAGAAAAATTGTATTTTTTGGACCTTTTACTTTTCTGTTTCTGGTGCTCTGAAGCTTAGAGGATTTTTTTAAATCAATTTCCCTCTGGGATTAATAAAGTATTTTTGAATTTGAATTGAATTTGATGCTGCGCTCATTCCATTTTTTTTTTTTTTTACTTTCATAAGCCATTTCTAAAGCTCTCTGTCCTCCACAGTTCCCATGAACTGTCTGGAGATCTGAGCTCCAGCTCTAACGGAGAGAAGCCTACGGAGCTCTGCATCGCTTCAGTCTATCATCTTAGCTGATTCTGTTCAAAAAGC
Source organism: Nothobranchius furzeri (assembly GCF_043380555.1). Lineage (NCBI taxonomy): Eukaryota > Metazoa > Chordata > Actinopteri > Cyprinodontiformes > Nothobranchiidae > Nothobranchius > Nothobranchius furzeri. Next base: position 78,660,235 of record NC_091746.1, on the reverse strand, counting down.
TAAACTTACTGCCTGTGGTCACTTTCATTTTCAGTGACTCCCCATGTGATCATGACACCACCCTCTGTTGCGCCAAGGCATCATATGCAATCACAAGTTCAGCCTTGCTGCAATATTACTACCAAGCGTACCGGCACAAATGCCGCAAAATTCCCACATCGCCATGCCACCATGGCATGTTCGTAAGACACCGCATAGCAGCAGTATTAAGCTGATTTGCCGGCACAGGCTATTGACTCCATGAAGATCATTTGCAAACTAAAACCCTGATGTCCCATTGCACAACAAAATAGGACCAAATTATTATTTAATGTAATGATGTAAACAATGAGATAATTTGTTCTGAGATACTTTTGTTTTGTCTGATTGTGAACATTTTAAAAGGCTTATGAAATGAATGTAAAACAATTATACAATAAGCACAATTTCAAAAACTTTTAGTTGATCTTTCTCAATTATAATCCTTTGGATTTAGTCATAATTTGACATAGACAGGAATTCATTTTTTCTTCTGTAACAAATGGCTGAAGTAATCGGGGAAAAGTGGAATTAAACTAATGATAGCAGGCATTGGATCTCTTTATCCACTTGAAAGAAAAGCTCACACCCAATCAAGAAATGTTAGCTTTAAGACCAACATCAAGTTAGAGCTGCAAAATGTACTGAAATGTCACTCTGCAATATAAATGTGCACAAAGTCAAGTTAAAGTCTCATTAGTCACCGTCACACTGGTGAAATTCATCTCCATATTTGACTCATCCCCGTTGGCAGCTGTAAGCTGCAGCTGTGGCTGCGCTCGGAAACTACGTGGTGGTTTAATCCCTCAATCCAACCTGAGTGTCAAGCAGGGATGCATTGTGTCCCATTTTAAAGACTTAGGTATGACCTGACTGGGATTTAAACCCCAATCTCCCAGTCCTAGGGTAGACACCCTACCACTAGGCCACTGAGAAGGTTATACAAAAGTCTGCTATACCTAAAGTTATCACAGTGTTTTATATATTTAATATCGTCCTGCCAATAACATATTTTAAAAATCTAATTTCATGTGTTACACCACCCTTGATGCCCACATCTTGTCCAAACGTGACCAGCAGAGCATGTGTGATGTCAGAACAAAGGAATGAAGAAAAAAATAATTTAGCACAAACAATATTGTCATTTTGAAAGCTGTATGCATTTTTAGTACTTTCCATTCACCCAATCATCCATCTTTTACCGCTTATCCAGACTTGTAGGGCTGCTCGATTATGGCAAAAACAATAATCACGATTATTGCGACTAAAATTGAGATCTCGATTATTTAAGACGATTTTTCAATTTATGTTGATTTTATTTGTTTTTATTCAGTCATAAAATTGCTCAGGGCACAATCAGGACAAAAACAAATAAGAAACAAGATGATCACTAAAATAACTCCTGATTCCCAATATAAAAAGACCAAATATACTTATAGCTCATAGTCTATGACCCAAGGGCTATAGACCTTGGTTTAACTCATTTAAGTCTAACCAGTACAGACCCAAATACCAATATCTTGCAAATACTGACAGCGAGAATTATGCAGTGGCATTTAAAACAAATAAATGCAAATAAATTGATGTTCACAAAATGTTGGATAACATTTATTTAGTCGTGTCAAGGTGCTGTAGGTGAGTGCACTAGCACCGTATCCTCTGAGAGATTAGTTATTATTTATCAGCGTGAGGAACTTATGTCTATCTATTTCTACCTTATTTATGAACTATGTATCAGTTAATATAATAATTGTCTCAACCACAGCTGCACCCCCCACCCCCCCAAACCTGGTCTCACAGCAATCAGGGGCAAGCTGCACGTGTGTTTAGTGCGCCGCACGCGCACATTTAGCCATTTTTAGCGGCTCAGGAGCCCGCAGGTACGGTGTGTGTCACTCACTCTGGTTAATCCAACAGGGAACCGGCTCTGAAAGCCGTTTCTTTAGCGACCGACACATCACTACATCATTCCCTTTCCTAATGGCCTGAAGAACGGTCCGGAGCGCAGACGGAGTGTTTAGCTAACCTGCAGGAAATGTCAACGGCAGTTATCCAGAAAGTAGCTAAGGGCTACCAGAGATGTTTGCTAGGTATTTTTAAGATTTAAAAAGTCAAGAAGGGGGTCTGAAAAGCTGTTAGAAATAGTGTCAAAGTCGCTAAGTTGGCAAAATTGTGGGAGGAGTGCTTCATTTGCAACTCAGGGCAGCGCAAGTGGGAGGAGTAAATAATCGGCTTGTTTTGTTTTTATAATCGTTCAAAACTCAGATCATAACTGGGATCAAAATTTGTTTAATTGAGCAGCCCTACAGACTTGGGGGATAAAGGTAACACAATCAGGAGTAAAACCCAAACATCCCTCTTCATCTAGTAAAAGCTTTAAACTTGGAGGGATTGATGCTCATCTGGGCCCCTTCACACCTAGCTGTTAAACACCCAATGCCTAGATGTCAACTAAAACGCATCACCTACACTCAGTGCACACCGTAAAATCTAAGGTTTGGTCCTTTCAGGGGCTACATAACCATTGATGATTGTACAAGCAAGAGAGTACAGAATCAGCAGAGAATATCTCAGCTGACAGATGCTAACCATTAGCATTAGCAATTCAACCACATGAAAGAAGTTCCTCCAGGCTTGTGTTATAGGTGGAAATAAAACATCAATGTTGCAGAGTAAACAGAGAGGTAGAGTTGTGTTGCTGTCATCAATTTTGAGGAAAGATGCCCAAATATCAGGAAGTAAGATTCCAAATCATGTTGTGATAAGCTCTCCTCTGATGAGGCACATATGTCCATGCTGAGGTGTTTCTGGGCATTATTTGCCTTGAGTACGGCTTGCAAGGTATTTATTCCTATGAGAAAACCACTGCAAATCTATTGATTAAATGAGTTTCCCACACCTTTAAGTCTAGTACACATTGGGGATTTACAATTAACAATTTCCACGAAAGAAGAAACTAATTATATTCATTACCAAATTCCCTCCAAAAGGACAAAAAAAAAGATTCAACTGAAGGTCTAAAGCAATTACACTTACATAAAATGAAACCAGGCTATTACAGAAAAAAGGAAAGAAAGCCCTTTGTTTCTAAAAGGAGTCACATTCAAAGGTACCACAACAAGCTCCCAGCAGGAGCTGCGTAGTCACCAAAGCTGCTGAACACTTGGGGAAAAACAGCTATCACCATCACAGTCCAAATGGCCTGCTGGCAGAATGAGAAGCTTTTTTTCCCAGCTTACATGCTCAGCTCCTGACGAGCAGAGTGGAGCTGTGCTGAGTTACCTGCAGGAGCTGGAAACAAGACTACAGGTGCTGGCCAGTAAATTAGAATATCATCAAAAGGTTGAAAATATTTCAGTAATTCCATTCAAAACGTGAAACTTGTACATTATATTCATGCAATGCACACAGACCAATGTATTTCCGATGTTTATTACGTTTAATTTTGATATTTATAGGTGACAACCAATGAAAACATCAAATCTGGTATCTCAGAAAATTAGAATATTCTAAAGGCCAATGAAAAAATGTTTGTTTCTCTAATGTTGGCCAACTGAAAAGAATGAACATGAAAAGAATGTGCATGTATAGCACTCAATACTTAGTCGGGGCTCCTTTTGCCTCAATAACTGCAGTAATGCGGCGTGGCATGGACTCGATCAGTCTGTGGCACTGCTCAGGTGTTATGAGAGCCCAGGTTGCTCTGATAGTCGTCTTCAGCTCCTCTGCATTGTTGGGTCTAGCGTATTGCATCCTCCGCTTCACAATACCCCATAGATTTTCTATGGGGTTAAGGTCAGGCGAGTTTGCTGGCCAATCAAGGACAGGGATACCATGGTCCTTGAACCAGGTGCTGGTGGTTTTGGCACTGTGTGCAGGTGCCAAGTCCTGTTGAAAGGTGAAGTCTGCATCCCCATAAAGTTGGTCAGCAGCAGGAAGCATGAAGTGCTCTAAAACTTCCTGGTAGACGGCTGCATTGACCCTGGACCTCAGGAAACAGAGTGGGCCAACACCGGCAGATGACATGGCACCCCACACCATCACTGACGGTGGAAACTTTACACTGGACCTCATGCAACGTGGATTCTGTGCTTCTCCGCTCTTCCTCCAGACTCTGGGTCCTTGATTTCCAAAGGAAATGCAGAACTTGCTTTCATCAGAAAACATAACTTTGGACCACTCAGCATCAGTCCAGTCCTTTTTGTCCTTGGCCCAGGCGAGACGCTTCTTGCGCTGTTTCATGTTCAAGAGTGGCTTGACACACGGAATGCGACACCTGAATCCCATGTCTTTCATGAGTCTCCTCGTGGTGGTTCTTGAAGCGCTGACTCCAGCTGCAGTCCACTCTTTGTGGATCTCCCCCACATTTTTGAATGGGTTTGTCGTCACAATTCTCTGAAGGGTGCGGTTATCCCTAGAGCTTGTACACTTTTTTCTACCACATTTTTTCCGTCCCTTCGCCTGTCTGTTAATGTGCTTGGACACAGAGCTCTGCGAACAGCCAGCTTCTTTAGCAATCACCCTTTGTGTCTTGCCCTCCTTGTGCAAGGTGTCAATGATTGTCTTTTGGACAGCTGTTAAGTCAGAAGTCTTCCCCATGATTGTGGTGCCTTCAAAACAAGACTGAGGGACCTTTTAAAGGCCTTTGCAGGTGTTTTGAGTAAATCAGCTGATTAGAGTGGCAGCAGGTGTCTTCTATATTCAGCCTTTTCAGAATATTCTAATTTTTTGAGATACCAAATTTGGAGTTTTCATTAGTTGTCACTTATGAATATCAAATTTAAATGTAATGAACATTGGAAATACATTGGTCTGTGTGCATTGCATGAATATAATGTACAAGTTTCACGTTTTGAATGGAATTACTGAAATATTTTCAACCTTTTGATGATATTCTAATTTACTGGCCAGCACCTGTATACTCAAAGAAAGCGTGCCATTTTGCATGTAAAACCACATTTTGAATGTGGGTGTTTGACATTAACCTGTTCTAAAGCAATGAATCACTCTACAGTTAGTATACACATGTACACTGTCCAATTCTCTCAACTTACACCAACCACCTATTGGTCTGGCATTACAAGAGCTTGTGTGAGCTTTTTGTAAAACAGATATGGAAGGTGGAGTCCAACACTGTTTCCATCATGGGAGAAGAAGTGGAGGTGGTTGAGGAATACAAATACCTTGGAGTTCACCTGGACAACAGACTGGACTGGAGAAAGAACAGCGAAGCCATTTACAAGAAGGGACACAGAAGACTGCACTTCTTGAGGACGCTTAGGTCCTTTAATGTATGTAGCAAGATGCTGAAGATCTTCTACAAGTCTGTTGTTGAGAGTGTAATCTCTTCAGCCATCGTCTGTTGGGGTAGTAGCATCAGAAGCAGGGACCTGAAAAGGCTCAAGAGCCTAATAACAAAGACTGGTTCTGTTCTGGGGACGACTGTGGAACCGCTGGAGGAGATAATGCAAAGAAGGATTCTCCAGAGAATCAGGAAAATGATGGACAACCCTGAGCATTCTCTTCACAAGACTGTCCGACAACGGAAGAGTGTCTTCAGTCAGAGGCTTCTTCAGTTTCGCTGCAACACTGACCGCTACTGGAGATCCTTCCTGCCAACAGCCATTGTAATATATAATAACTCTTTGATGACTTGATTATTATTATTATTCTGAGCTACTACAGCAATCAATTTCCCTCTGGGATTAATAAAGTATTTTTGAATTGAATATGAGCTATCTGTGCAAGTTAAAAAGGAATGGTTGTGAACTCTTACCTTAGTTGGATCCACATTCTTAATTCCATCTACAAACACACAAGTCTGACTGTTTCAGAGTATGAAGCAACCCATGTGTCAATAAATGTGATATTGGAATAAAACGGTAGATGTGTGGCCCTGATGAAAGCCATTGTGGCCCTGCATTTACACTCTGAACGAGGGTGGCTCGTTCGCAACGAAGCCAGATCGTCTGATGATAATCCAGTTATCACTGCTCTGCTTCAAAGAGCACAATTGAGATGGCTCTGTTTATCAGTTATCCAGTATCCGCATTGCGTTTCACCCTCTCACACTTCTCCTCTCACTCTCTTCTGTCAGAGCTCCCATTTATTAGTGAGTGAAGTCTAATCAAAAGAAATGGATCATGGCTCTGGCTCTGTTGCAATAGAAAGGGTAAAAACTAAGTAAATCCCAGAGAGGGAAGGCATTTTAGGCATGTTGATAAAATCCCTCCCCTGTGCCACTCCTTTCTCTACATTCACATTTTTCTGTCAAACATCTATCACTTCAGGCTAGGCTTCAGAGTCAATGTGGGGAATCAATAAATCTCATTCCAAATCTACTTCTCTCACATATGATTTAATATAGAGTGTTTTGTATTTATTTATTCTTTTCTAGCTACAAACACGGAAAATGGAACCCATGTTCCATTTTATTTCTGGAGAGGGCTATAAATTAATTATTGGATTTTATGAGACTCCCTATGATGTGCTGTACATATATTTTTCAGAATGGGGAAAAATCATTTTCAGCTTCCCAAGACTCTTGATATACATACACACACACACACACACACACACACACACACACACACACACACACACACACACACACACACACACACACACACACACACACACACACACACACACACACACACACACACACACACACACACACACAGTGCATTAGTTGGGCTGGTATGCATTAATACTCCAAACAAAAATAATACAATTTTTACCTCTCAGTGTATTGGGACTTTTTGGTATGTTGTGTCCCCGTAGTTTCCGTTGAGTACAAGTAGTTTCAGCTCATTCACTAGTTGAAATCTCTGAGATTTCTGAAAAAAAAAATATCTGTATGTCTTTAAGTAAACACCAGCTGTCTACAGTACCCCTAGCCAGTGGCCTCTCCAGGCCTTTTAAAATGGGTGGCTCAGATGAAGCCCTTGTTTATGTGTTGGTGGCACCAATGGTTGCACATTTTGTTTTCATTTTATTTTTGCATTCTAGTGAATTTGAGTTCCACTTTGTGCCATGACCATATTCTCTATCCTTCTTCTTTGAGCTGTTTGTGGCAGTTAGCAAGTCACTTCTCGGTGCATTACTGCCATCAACTGGAGTGGAGTGGAAAGGACTGGGATCTGGACTCTAAATGCTATTTATGTTGATATGAAAAACTAACAAATAATAACAATTATTATTATAATGCAGAAATGTTTTTGGTCAGGACAAGAAACCGGTGTTAAAGGTGCATGCTGCCACCTATTGTTTTGAGGTTTAGAACTCCAAGCCTGTTGTGGGCAATATAAAGTCAATGTAAATGGTGGTGGCACCTGGGATGGCCAATCAGATTCCAAGGGTAGCATGTGCTATGCATACCACTCCCTAGACACGCCCCTGCTCCTAGCACTGTCCCTCTGGAATAGCACAACATGCGCTCCAAGAGGGGCCTCATTTTGCACAAGAAGATGTATTTTCTCCAAATTCGCTAAGGATGCAGATCACTGCTGTGAGGAACGCCATGCATACAGCACCATCAGCTACCCTCAGCTCAGGCAAGGAGAGAGAAAATAAAGAGACGAGTTATCTGACACCATGCCCGTTCCCACAATGATTGACAGCATGCATTATCAAGTAGTGGTCAAAAGAGCCAAAAAGACAGCGGATGAACCATGAAGGTGGATAAACAGCATCCAAACGGAAATACAGATCAGGAGTAAACCCAAAAAAGAAAAAGTCAAAACAAGAGGAGGAGTGAGCTTCACTTGGATGTGGGCAGGTTGTTGAACAAAAAACAAAAACTTGTGGGCATAAACATCTTAGCTGCAGCTAATCATTAGACAGCAGAGGCTAATTATGTCTGGATGTGGGCTGGAGATTACATTATACAGCAGCCCTGATTATTATTTATTAATTGCTTGGTTAAAGTTCTTATGATGAATCTACAAACTAGACCTTGAACACAAACTTGGTCCATGAACGTTAAGTGACAGTGTGACGTAGATCTGTCAGGCTTTTCCAAATCCTAGAGTTTCACCGTCTATTTTCTATCAGAATCTAATGCAGGAGGTAAGTGTAGGAGACAATTTTCATGTTCAGCCTGCATGAAAAACTCAAAGTGAATGATTATAATCAGAAATAATTATTTAAACATGTTTTTTCAGTGTTCCACACCTTTATATATTCATGCACAGAAAAAAAAGGAACATCTGCATTCCAAGCAAAAAGAGTTCATGTAGGGCTGAAGCTCCTCTGACTGTCTGAGTTGACAGCAAAGCCAAAAAAAAAAGAAGGAGCCGACAGCCGGAACACACACTTAGAGGAGTTTATGGTAATTCCACTGTCACTTTACATGCAGCTACTTGAGACATTTAGACATTTGATTCAACTTTCACACAACACTCACGTAAACTTGTTTCATGATTAGAAAAGCAAATACCAAGAATAAATATATTTAATTGTTCCTAAATTGGTTTAAATTCAGCTTTCTCTGATGCAGCTTTGACACACTTCTGTAAAGCCTAGTTTAAATACCTGACAAGCAATGCCATGATCCATCAATGCAAGCTCTCTATGGCAGGCCCACAGAGGAAAATGGAGACATGCCCAATTTTTAATCGCCTTTAGAAATCTACGAGAGGCGCAAGACTGCGATTGGTCAGCATGTCACTTTCTTTCAAATTTTCAACAGCAACACCATTAAAAAAGTAATAAAAAAAAGAGTGTCAACAATCTTGATGCACATCTACAGCTACTGACTTTGGGAGCCAACCAGATTTAAGGTGGCCAGTTCTGACCATCGTCATTAGCAAATAAAGAACTCAAGTCACTTTCATCTAGGGCTGGAAAACAAACTGAAATTTTATTGTTATAACCAACATCATCTTTCCCATGTCAATAAATTTGGTAATAAAAAATGGAAAGATGTGTGTATGTTGGCCACATTCATGTCCCTATCAGAAGCTGTACCATTTGGAGCAACATTTCGTGACTCAACGTAATATATGTGGCAGCCCCCTCTAGTGGACAATGGGGATCTAGGCACCAGATCCCCATTGTCCACTGGAGGGGATCTAGGCACCAGATCCCCTCTAGTGGACAATGGGATCTGGTGCCTAGAGCCCTGCACGGGCCTAAAATCTGAGCCCATGTCCGGCCCGGCCCGAGGGGGTGGAGCCCCAGCCCAACCCGGTCCGAAAAGTTTTTCAGGATTCTCTGGCCTGACCCGAGCCTGAGCCAGACTTTTTTTTAACCAACTACATGAAAACAAAGTGCGTCAATCCTGACCAATGTGTTAAAAGACGTGCAGGATCCGATCAATTTGTTTCTCCCTCGTTTACTGTCATGGAGATAACGGCGCACTGGCTCTGGTGGTAATCAAGTAAAATTTTATCTCTTTCCAACAATTTTCACAAGAAAACAAAACAGTCAAAAGCAGGGCTTGTGTTGACCGGATAGTTCCCGTATTTGACCATTTATTTTGACGGAGAAAGAATAGAAAGTATTTCCCCGACGCATGCAGACAAACTGACATTTTATTCGTTACGCACAGCGCAGGGATCGGGATGAGTATTATGGAGTCGGCAACTGATGTTGAAAAGAAGCTGAAACAAGGTCTTTATGACACAAAAACCAAAGCAAGGCAAGTCAGACATTTGGAGGAGTTTCTCCGATCAGGTCTCTCTTAGAAAAGCGACCTCGATCACTGCCTGATTACAGAGGAGAACAGAACATGAAACGGCCTTGATTTCATTATCCCTTTAAGCACCACACACTAGCTCCTTTATGTATTTTTTAAGAATTTTATAGTTTAAGTAGCGAGGAGTTATTTGAAATCACATGCGCCGATGAGTCACCGGTGATCCTGGTGACGCATCTGCGTTAAAGTGTTAAAAACTAAATGAAAACAAAGTGCATCAATCCTGACCAATGTGTTAAAAGACGTGCAGGATCCGATCAATTTGTTTTTCCCTTATTTACAGTCACGGAAAAACAGTTAAAAGCAGGGCTTATGTTGTGTTGACCGGACAGTTCCCGTATTTGACCGTTTATTTTGACGGAGAAAGAATAGAAACAATTACCCCGACGCATGTAGACGAACTGACATTTTATTTGTTATGCACATCGCAGATGTAGCTAAATCACCCAAGAAAAGATTCCCATCTGAGCTGGACACTGCTCAGCGCAGCTCGCTGTCAGCGCATATGTGCACAGCGAGCTGAAGATGTGGAGTTTGGGTTGGAGCGCGTCGCAGAACCAGAGCGCATGAGGGAAGATTCTTCCCACTGAAGCGAGTGTTTTCCAAACCCTGTCAGAGAGACTTGTCACTTAGAAAATGTTCCCTGATTATGAAACTTTGGCTGAATAGTGCTTGTTCCTGTCTCCAATGTGGTGACGAATCCAGGAGCCGTCTGAGGAGAAGCCCAGAATCTCACATGCTCTTCAGCTCAGACAGCGCATATGATTACGCACAAGCGTGACGCGTCAACCCGGTCTCACAGTAAGACTGGGCCTGTTCAGGTTTACACAGACAATCTTTACATGGAATTGACTTACAGATATAAAATTAATTCAGTAAAATATAAAGCATTGTATTTAAATATCCATTCATTATTTTACAAGCACAGAGAGCCGCATTAGATGGATGGAAGAGCCGCGGTTTGCCGACCCCTGGCATAGCCTATAAAATGACATGTTTTCTCCAGGACCAGAGAGGACGCAAACTCAATACATCTCTTTTATTGTGAGGTAATAATTTCTCCGAGTTTTGCGGTTGCGAGCGGGAGTAGACATGCACGCAGCGGGTGCGGGTGGTAATGGTCAGAAATTCAGCGGGAGCAGGCAGGAGCGGGATGAAGAAAACAGTCCCGCGAAGGGCTCTACTGCTGCGTTTAAGTGTTTCAATTTTTTTTAATGAATTCGATTAAAAATAAAGTCGCCCGGCCCGGCCCGTGTCCGAGGTAATTACACAGTCGTTGGCCCGAAGCCCGGCCCGACCCGAGGGCCTAGGGCTTCAGTGCAGGGCTCTACTGGTGCCTATCTCCAGCAGTCTCCAGGTGAACGGGCAGGGTACACCCTGGACAGGATGGCAGTCCACCGCAGGGCAACACAGAGACACACAACCAAGCACACACACACTCACAACTACAGACAATTTAGAGAAAGCAATCTACCTGAGAGTCAAGTTGTGGGACTGTGGCAAGAAGCGGAAGTAACCGAAAATAATCCACACGTGCACAGGGAGAACATGCAAATTCCAAGTCTCTTGAACCCAGGACCTTCTTGCTGCAAGGCAAAAGTGCTAACCACTGCTCCACTGTGCATCCTCATGTCACTTTGACAGATGCTCAAATGAAATTTGTTGTGCTAGTAGCTAAGAGTCATCCCCAGCAACAAGTACTAACTGATTATAAATGAGCTTCAGAGTCAATCAGAGTCAAAATATCTCATGAACCAAAGGACAGAATGTATTGAAAGGGTTACATTGATCAGGACGACAAAAGTGAAGGCAGCTTACCTCCAACCTCACATATCCCACAATTGCTCTTACTCAACTACTGATAAGAACGGATGGTTGGTGTTGCAGAGCAGGATGCTGAGAACAGGTTGACATGGAGGTAAATGATTCACTATGACTTTTAAATAAAGGAGTAGGGAGAAGAACATGCACCTGGAGAAGAAAAAAGAAACCTTTTGATTTCACGCCCTCCCTGATCGGACATTCTGTATTCTGTAACAGCTGTTCTCACAGAAGTGTCTGAAATCAAAGTGCTAAAAAAATTAAAGTCAAGCAAACTTCAAGTGGACAAAAAAATAAATATCTAAACCTAAACATTTGACCTGGTGACATTCAAGAATTTTATTTATTTATTTGTTTAATTAAAGTACATTTTGGGAGTTTGGAAGAGTCTCTGCGTGTTTTTTTTTACTTACTAGGTCCTGCAGAAAACCTTTTTCATAATAAACTTTTCATATCAATAATATATTTTACATAAGATTTACTTATAGTAACATCCAAGTGATTATATGACAACAGAAGTGGTTCAGTCATTCTATTTGTATGTGTTTCTGCATTTGTGTGTGATATTAGACTGCAGAGTGACCATAATAAAGATGTTTTTGTACTTAAATATGTAATTGTATGAAATACTGTTGTTTGATAAAGAAAACAGACATAGGTAAAGATTTAAAGAAAGGAAATAAAAGTTACTTAACCAGCTAAACAACATTTAATCACACATTAGCTATATTAAATTATGCATAAAATAATTTTGAATGTTTTTAGCTGTTAACATCTTTTATAATGTACAGTACTCACTTTAAAAAGCACCTAGTGGTAGAGACACGTTGTGCACCTGTGCATATCCACCCAAACACAAAGCAGGAGCACTGCCATACAATATGACTAGACATTAAATCACTACTGTGTAATTTTAGGTGAAGAAATAAGCATCTGGAAGTTTGTCTCAGATCATGCCAACTGGTCAGAGGTGTGAGGGAGACCAGCAAAGTGCAATTATTTCCCCGTGGCTGCTTAGCCGTGACAGTGTGATTCAAGCAGCAAGGTTAATAACTTGCTTTGACCTCTGACCAGCTCTGATGGACTCCACTCAGTTCTCCTGCTTCTACACACAGCACTCAACAGTCATTTTTAATAAAGAAAAAGAAAACACACAGATTCAATCATGACTTTACCACTTTTGTCATAAGCATATGGTGAAAACACGTGTCATTATTTTATGACATGAATTGCATTTGTTCATTTTTTCGATTTGTTTTTGACCCTCCAGACGAACGACATCATAAAGTCCTACACAGCCTTAGCTTTGATAATAGAAAGTGTTGAGTTTTTGATGGGACACACACACACACACACACACACACACACACACTAGAAATCCTGTAATAGCCCATCTTTCTTTTCATATGGAGTGAATACCCCTTACATAAGGGGTTGGGGGTTTTTAGTTGAAAGTGGTAAAACAAAAGGAGCATGTTCCTGCCTTAATGTAGGAGAAACTATGGGACTATCTAAGGAAACAAATGGACAGGGAGGAAGAACGCCTGCCTGTTCTGGATCAGCATCTTCTACATATTACTCAAGAAAAACAGAAATCACCATGGCCATAAGGACCGAGTGTTTTGTCATTTATTAGCACGTTAGTCAGTTATGTGTAGAATCAAAAATAAACTAGGACAAGAAAACAAGCTTCTTTTAGTTCTTTTTAAAACACAGAAAGGTTTTACTTACCTGCAACGAAATGCTGCAGGGAAATAAAACCTTCCTGTGTTTTAAAAAGAACTAAACGATGGAATTAGGATTTCAACACAACATGAACACACCAAAGATCTTTAAAGAAAAATACAGACAACAAGATAACAAGCAGTCTCAATTGGCTTTGTTTTTTGTTGTCATTAGGACTGGACTAGTGGCCACGGAGATTGGTCATCCTTTTTGATTTTTCTTTCTTTATTGTTATTCTAAAATCAATGTAGACAAGTCCTTGGCTCATGCTATCCGAGAAGGAAAGCTGAATACAATCTTCATTAAAAGGAGCAGAAAAAAATAAATAATAAAACAAAGTCTTCAGCTACCTAACAGTAAGGTAAATGCTAAGCTGGATAGCAAGTCTTCTATTTTGTTGTAAAATTAGGGCGTGTTTTATTTGATGAAGGCACAACAGGAGTTTATTATCTAATTAATTAGGTTTAAATGGTTACATACTGTATCATCGTACATCTATCAACAGTAGGAAGCCAGTATAAAAACTACTGAAACACTTTTCTACAAACACCTTATAGGTGTGGAACTCTGAAAATCCCTTTTTTAAATTTATTTATTATTTCTGATTATAATCGGTCACTGAATTTTTCATGCAGGCTGAACATGAAAATAGTCTCCTACAGATATCTCCTGCATTAGCTTCTTAGAGAAAACAGATGGTCCACAGCTAGGATTTTAAATGCCTGACAGATCTACGTCACACTGTCACTCACCCATCTTGACTCGTGACAGGGAAGGGTGTTGTTTTTTAACATCCAGGACTCAGCAGAGAACGTTCAGACTAGTATAGGCTAACCGTTAGCATTAGCAACTCCACCACACAGAAAAACTCCTCCAGGCTTGTGTTATTTGTGGAGATGCAACATCGACGTTGCAAGTCGTTGGTAGAGTCACATTGCTGTTATCCAATCTGAGGTGAATTGTACAAATATCAGAAATAAGACTCCAAATCCTGCTGTCTGCTGCCACTCTCTGCTGCAGCAGACTTGTCCATGCTGATCCAAGCATTTCTGGGCTCTTCTTGACTGACTTGCAAGCCATTCATTCCTACCAGAGTCCACAGCAAATGTATTGATAAAACAAGTTTCCCCAGTTGGTTACATTTAACTTTACAGTTGCTGTTAAGACTTTTTTGTTTACTATGCTTTACTTGTACGTAAAACCTTATGTACACCTTGTATTACAATAGTTAAAGCGATTGCATTAAGTAATGGGTTAAATATCTGATTCTAAAGTACATTCACTTCACTGAGCTGATGAAACTCAGAGAACCATCTCACTGCCAAAGATGTTGGTGTATGTATATGTTGCAGAGTGTGTAAAATGTCCCACAATGTGGAACTATGCCATCACCATCATTCCACTACATTAACTACAAGTTTAAAACAAATACTTTTGAATTTTTATCATGTATTTTGATTTTTTTTTACGAATTCCCTACTGTGCTTCAGATTTGACAAGGGATTTTCTTCTTTTTTTAAGTAAAAAATATTGCATTTAAAATGAAGCCACATCATAGGAGATACATGTTTTATTGTGTTCCTTCGTGCTTTAAAATGTGTTGCACTCCAGACTTATCAACAATCGTGCTTAGTTTCCTGTTTCGTTGAGTTACTTATGAAGCTTTTTCTCCGTATGTTTCCTAGGGTGCCTTGGTGAGTGTCACTTGTGTTGAAAGGTCTGCCTGAGCGATTTAACAAAAAATAAGCCCTGACACAAAGTTTTAGTGGAAGAAAACATACAATGTCACTGCCACCTATGTCATATTTAAATAGAAAGCAAGTGGTGAATCGGTAGGCTACCACATTTTGGAGTTTTTTAAACTACTTTCAAAACACAGAATTTTTCCCAAGTTGTTATCTTAACTATGGAGGTAGGCTGTCTGGGAACAGTGCATCACAATGCCTTCTAGAGCTGGGATGTGGGACCTGATGTAGGCCATGTGGTGTGTAGCAGAACTCTAGTTCTGGCTTTTAATTCGGGCTATATTGTTGAAACTCATAAGAGGAACTTTAGTAAAATCAGCCAACTAGACAAACATATATAGATGTTAATCAAAGGCTCAAGTGACTCAAGTGAAAGATAGCACTGCCGAACCTAAGAAACAATATCTACCAACCTTTTGATGTTTTGGGGGTTAAAAAAATGCAAAGAAAAAAAGATACATTTTTTTAATATTATTTGAATGCTACTGGAAGCAATAACCATAATTTAACCCTTTGATGCATAATGGTCACTACAGTGGACAGGTACTCAAAATTGTTATTTATTTATTTTTGCTATTAAGCACAGCTGTTGAAGACTTTATTGCATGTGAGCCTCTCCAGTTGGACTTCAGTAAGGCAAGCCAACATATTTCATGTTCAGAATGCACGCTGTCCACTGAGATGGACATGTAATAAAGTATTTGTAAATTAACAAAATGTTACAAAAAATATTTGTTGGAATTTGTTTAATTCACACTTAAAGATGAATGAAAAAAATGTTTAAAAAATCATGGTTGAAGATCTCATAATTCATGCATCAGAGGGTTAAAGCTTGAAATGTATTGTTTCTCTAAGATTGTTTTTTTTGTATCATTTTCACCCATATTGTCATCTCAGGTGATGATATGTACAGAAACAGGTCCACAGAGTATGTTACGGTTTATCTACTGTCAGTTAACAATAATGATCACACTATTCTATTCGGCTACTTCCAAGCACCAGTAATTACACCATGATTCATATGTTTTAATATTTCTCCTCTACTTTGTCATCTGCTTCTTGTCTTTATCTGCAAATGATGTATGGACGTTCATGTTTCTAAAACCCAAATGTTGCCTCTTGCTTCCTGTTTTACTGATTTGTGATTTATGCTTAAGGTTAAAACAAGATATCAAATGTATGTGGAGCAATAGATCAGACGTGTCGCTGATTTGTCTGCCAGTGTTGTTGTTTGTAGAAGAAGGATTGAGGCACTGTATTGTTTCTTTTAAAAGAGAAAAATGTAAGAATTTTACAATGAAATAATCACAAAACAGCTTAATGTCCCAATCATGATGGAAGGAAGGTTACATTGAAATATATTTCTTTCTCAGCTGGCTGGGGTTGTCAGTTTTTCTCTTTAAAAAAAATCAATAATGTAATTGTTTACAATCAAATCTGCACCACTGGCATTGGCAAAGATGAACTAAAGCCTGTAAACAGTAACGAACCAGAAGTTATGTCTTATACCCCTAAGGACCTCCAGCATCCTTTTGTTTTACTCTAACATCAGGTGAAAAAGGCTAGAGGCTAACATTGAGCTAACAATGCTAATTGTGAATTAGAAGAAAGTAAGTAAATTTTATTTATAAGCACATATCACAGACATAGAATCGCAAAGTGCTTCACATAGATCAACACAAAATAAAACATAAAGTCATAAAATCATAATGAAATTGATTAATACCAGAAAAAATAAAGTCATAAAATTATAATATCTCATAGCAAATAGTCGGCTCAAAAATATCTCAAGCTGCTTTTTTCCAGTTACCAACAGCTCAATATTACAGTGAAATGTATGTGTGAAGTGAAGAATGAGTCAATCTTGGTGTTTTACTTCATTTAATGAGTCAGTAAGTTAACAGTAAGTTAACAGCAAGACGGCAAAATCTTCTAATGCCGGAGGCATAAGTGTTGCAAGTTCTCCCAACCATAAACACCCCAGAGTGCCAACACAATATGACAATGCATTTATCTACTTACTGGGTATGCTTTGTCTTGCTTACCATCTAGAATCTTCTAGCACTGAACTGGCAACAGACATGAAACTCACACAATGGAAGTGAGAAAGTGAATTTTTGTTTGGAAAAATGGACTGCAGTACTCAAATTTGACCACATGTCATTCTCACTTCACACATATTGCACCTTTAAGTAATCTCAAGAGGAATGGAAGAAAAAAAAGCAACCCCATTAACCCTTTGATGCATGAATTATGAAATCTTCAACCATGATTTTTTAACTATTTCTTTCATTCATCTTCAGGTGTGAATGAAACAAATTTCAACAAATATTTTTGTAACATTTAATAATTTACTAATAATTTATTACATGTCCACCTGAGTGGACAGCGTGCATTCTGAACATGAAATATGTTGGCTTGACTTACTGAAGTCCAAATGGAGGGGCTCAAATGCAATAAAGTCTTCAACTGCTGTGCTTATAGCAAAAATAAAAAATAAGAATAACAATTTTGAGTACCTGTCCACTGTAGTTACCATTATGCATCAAAGGGTTAAATGTATCTAACAATTAGACATGCTATAAAAAATTTTCTTTTTTAAAAATGTTTTCTCTAAAGGCCCAAAGGGTGGTTCTCTACATTCTGCTTTAATGAGCACTGTGCTTATTGATACAATATTGTTCAACTGTGCATGCTTTCTATAAATAAGAAGTTGAGTCTTAGTCAAGCTACCCAAAAGAAAAAAAAGCTCAATTTTAATTTAAGAAATGCTTCAAAAATCTTTCCAAAGATGCTTCATTTCACAATTGCCTGCATTTGATGCCTCATATTTCTAATTATGTTAATGATGTAATTAATGAGATAAACCGAAGTGACTACTGATGAGGCATGCACGTGTTAGACTACGGCCTTGATGTGGCACAAGCTATCTTTGAGGAAGCTACAGCTTCTGGGTGAGTAATCACCCAAAGGCCATTTCAATAAGAGCGACCACCTTAAGGCCATTAATTAAACTTCTGCTGCATTTACCTTAAGGTAGATCAAAAATACTGCAGCTTTCCTGTGACCCTTCTGCTTTAGGTCTTCCTTCGCCCTGTTTTTGCCACTCTTTCCAATGCCTCGGGCTTCAGTTTCTTACTTTCCCTCTTTTCTTGCTTTGGCTTTCTCCTGCACTGGTCTTTGTTTAGCTACAGGCTCCCTGTGTTGACTAAAACAGCATTTTCTTCTTCTATAAAACATTTTGGTTGTTGTAGCAAAAAAAAAAAAAAAAAGCATCTTCTCGAGCCCCCAAAGCTCTTTTCAAAATGTTGTTCAGGAGCGCTTCACAAAGGATAGGACCTTGATAGTTAGGAAAAAAAAGTCTGTCAGACTGTATCGTCTTTACAGTGTCTTAAAAAGGTCTTTAGTAACAACGTGTGATAGAGCATGAATAAACCTTCTGAAGCAAGGTCTTGGTGGTTCTGTTTTGTGATGGCAGCTTATCTGGGTATTGGTGGGACCCTAATAACACATATTCCAGAGAGGAAGCTAAGCTGGAGGACCTGAGAATTTCTTGTCCCATCTCTGGAGGAAAGTATTAGATGTGTTCAAACATCAAAACAATGGCAACGCCACAGGGTGGATATGACTCATCCTGAACATCTTAAAAGCTATGGATGTGCTGGGGCTCTCTTGGCTTACATGCCTCTGCAATATGATGGTCATCTGGACAAGTGCTTGTAGGTGGTGGTTAACATAGTACAGGGGGCCAGAAGTAAAGCACCAGGTAAAGAGGAATCAGATTCCTCAGCCTTTCTGGGGAAATCCACTACAAAGGCATGTTTCCATTGTCGGAACTTCAGGGTAATTTCTGGGATGGGGAAACTGAGCAGAAGATACAATGACAGCATCCTCTTGGCTGTTGTGTCTCCATACCCATTCAACCGTTTCAGGACTTTGCAAAGACTTCAGCATACTGTGTCTACTTCGGCAGTGAGTGATGTCACTATCAGTGCCAAAAAGCGTCCACAGTAACAAGTCCTATTAGTTCTGCGCATCAGACCCTTCCTCTGGGGGGGCAGTGAGCTGCAGACACAGCTGCGCTTGGGAACCATTTGGTGATTTAGTGGTGATCCTTGCTAGGGTGCTGGAATGAGCTTGAGAATTTTCCCAACCAAAATGGGTTTGTCTGCAAACTTCTAGGGGTACCATCAGATGAACGGGAACAAGTGGCTAGAGAGAAGTCTAGGCTTCACTGCTCAGGCTGCTGCCTCCTGACCTGGACCCAAAAAATCTGAGAAGTAAGGCCCTGTGTGGGAGGTGGTGGGAACATATTAATGATGTGGGGCATATGCACTGGTATGGCTTGTTCCCACAATAGTGTCTTTCTTAATCTGTGACCTCATAATCTGGTTGTGTTTTAGACAGGAATTATCTAGTGCGTAGCTGCACGCTGACGTGGTTCAAGAGTCATGCAGGTGAGGCCATAAGTGAAGTGCAATTACAAGTGTACTTGGTAGTATTATTGCAACAATGTGCTGCTGGCATAAAACAGCATGTGTATGTAGAAACTATCAGGAGAAAACTATGGGCTTAACGGAGTCATAATTACCAACGCACTTGAAATTGTTTACTAAATTCGCTGCGATCCAACCACATTCTGATAGGTTTGTTTGGGGAATGTAGTCGAGTCTAAAGGGACCTTAAAGACACTCAGCAATCCTATAATTCATTTAAATTGTGAATTATTGTATCTCAAAGGTGCAACATTATGAAGGCTGTAAATAGATGTAAGATTCACACAGTGGATTCCAAATCAGGATGTGTGTTAAGTGACAAAAATAATTACTGTTGCAGTGTGAAGGTGTTAGATAAATGATGCTTTGCTGTCATATCTGAAAAGTAAATGTGTTAGAATGAAAGAAACTATGCATTACTATTTTTTTACCCTAAGGGTTAACATGCTTTCCACCTGTAAAAATTTAGAGCAGTTTTCTCCTTCTTACGCTGCATAATACTGTCCTTGGTATACTCGTGTTACACTTCACTTGGCACGAGTGATTAAAAGTGACTCAAAGAAAATCTGTTATATTGGTTCAGAAAACAGTTCATCTACGCAATATTTGACCTTCATATCTTCATCTTTACACTTCATCATGTGAAAATCTTAATATGTAGTAAATAATGAATGATATATCCCACAGCAGTGCATACTTCTGAGCACTAGAGCCACCACACCTTCTGATGAGTGTGGTTTCTAGAAATCTCAAATATCTTATTGCACAGCACTTATATTCTCATGTTTTCTGCTATCATGTTTAAAAATAAAACAGGACACATATTTTTCTCAAAATTCAAGAGAGGGCAGCTATGCAAAAAGTGTATAACTGTCAAATGTAAACACACATACAAGACTAACTTGTTCCCTTAGATGGTCCACTTAATCCAATCTGCTCCATATGCACTGGGAGTCTGAAGCTGTGTGCCTGCAGGGCAGAATAATTCATGTAGCAGCCTATCACCGAGCAGCAGCATGTTCGTTCTACGGAAACTGCTTGCTGCCTGTGTGCATCCAGAGTTAAAATTAAATAAAGCCATGATAAAGGTAGTAGGAGAGTAACCTCAATTTACATATATTCTTTGTAAACCAATGCAGCTTGTTTTGAGGTTTTAAAATCATGCCAGTGTATTGTTTTTGTGACCCCTTTAGGTTCTATGAATGAAATAATGCATCCTCTATTTGCAAGGTGCTCGTTAAACCAAGGCTGGAGAAAAAGATACTTACAAATGACTGGGGGGGGGGGGGGGTCGAGTTATTATGCATTATAATAAGAACTGAACAAGAAACAAACCCTGTGCCGGTCAGTTCCGTTTTTTGTATTTGGACATTTAATGACTAATTTAAGTCTGGAAGTGAGAAAATGTGTATGCAGCAATTTAGTTTCTATTTATTTCATCTAACAACTGAATTAGGTGTTTTATAAATTCCACATTGAGGCACTGACAGCAGATTTGTAAACATTCTTTACACAGTTTATACTATCATCAGTTTAAACAATCAAAAACTATCTAAATGAGCAATACTAATGTGGCCTACATCTCCAAGTAGCCACTTCAAATTTGACATTACTATTTCCAATCTTTTTGTTTTATTTTGTATTTTAAATACAATTTATATCACTCAAAACATGTCAGGAACTTCAGACATAGTTCAACAGCATGTCGCCTGGCTGCCATTCAAATAAATTGTACAAAACTCTTGCAACAGTTAAATATTACCAAATATAAAAATGTCTACCGTCCAGCGGTCATGAACACTGTATTTAAATGTTTCCTGATAGTTTTTTAGGAAAAGACTTTAAACTTTGTTTGGTGATTTTGTTTTAAATCTGAACATTGTAAAGGGAGACTTTGTAGTTTTGGCTTGCTTTTAGCACCCTCTAGTGTCTAGTTATTAAAACCAAAAGTGAAACTTATCTCCTCACTGCATTTGTTTTTTTTAGCATTTTAATCTTACTGCTGGAATATCTCCCCAGCCTTCATTAGTGTCTAGAGGAGTGATTCATCACTAAATCAGGGCGGCCCAAGTGTGATATTCTGGCTACAGACGGCGACGGGGGTCTGAGTGACATTTCATTAACATTGTAAATGGTCTTTTTAGCACATACTGGGTCAAGAAAATGATTTAAAAATATGCCACAAAGTTGCATTGTATGGCTTTAACATCACGAGTCTGTAGGGATTGTTTTTCCAAGCCAGCCTGAAGTGTTCATATAAGGGAAGTTTTGTTTTACTACCATCAATGCTGAGGTTGACCCTTTTGGGAAACGTTGAAAAAATAAAAAATTGAAAATCCCATCCATTTAGTTAGCTCAACAAAACAAAAAAATATCTAGGGTTTTCATTCAGATGTCTTCATGGAGAGTTACTCATAATTTAAGCTGAGTGAAAACATTGAAGTAATGTAGAACCACAGTTAGGATCTTAAGCTTTCACCCTACAAGCTTCTAAAAACTTGACTGAGGATGACATCAGATCTGTTGACTCCTTCTGGATTTTTTTTCTACATTTCTTTTTAATTAGAATTATTACATTTATGTCATTCATTCAAAATTATGGAATGCAATCATTTTACAAACTAGTTATTCTACCTCAAATGTTTCTCTTCTGTCTGTAATTAATTTTTGATGTATGTACAGAAGGTTATTTATTTTAGACTCCCTCAAACAAGGGTTGGTTCGGCTCACTGGAGATTTGTTTCATAAAACTTAAAGCGCTGCTGTACAGATAAGCTGTCCAAATATTAAAACCCTGAGACCACACTTGTTATGACTTGTCATGACTGTCACGGCTCAGACGCTTCCTTTGTCCCTGGATGCCCACTTAGATCTGTCGTTTTACACAGCTAAGACACCAGACTGCGGGTTTGTACTTCTGTAAGAACTATAGTTGTCCCTAGGCTTCCCTGATGCATGCATCCTTGTCTCTACATAGAGGAGTTTGCAGAGGGTTAGAAAAATGATGACTCCACAGCTCAATGTGAGCATTATTTGTTGTGCAGGTTTAAAACTAAAATATGTGCAAGAGAAACCCTCCGTCATTGTGTGTTCAGACTGTTTACCCTGGGTTTAAATGCACCACATTGTTATTCTTACTGTACAAAATGGCTTTCATCAATTAGAAATACTTCAACTCCATTCATATATTGGGCTGTAAAAATTCTTTACCACCTTAAGTGCAACAATAAAAATTTTGCTAGCTATGTTAGTATTTTTCAAGTGCAATTTATAATGCGTTAAACACAGAGCACAAGCACTTCCCGGGATGAAAAAGCTCTACCGTCTGCACTGATTTATACCCACAGGAAAAGGGAAATATGCCAACGCTAATAATCAGTGCTTTACACCTAAAAGTATATGAAACATATATGAAGGATTAAGAATAAAAAGGAAGATAACTGGTTTCAATTATTTTTGTCAAACAAGGATGGAAAATATTTTTTGTCTACCTCTCTCTCTTGTTGCTTTTCTCAGATTATGTTGCAATTCAAACGTTTGCTCTAAAAGTGTGACAGCTCAATGCCAGCTAGAATAAAACACACATCTGACAATGCTCTCCTGAAACCCGTCAGTCAAATCTGCAGGAGGCCAGGAAAGAAAAGACTAAAATACTAAAGCAACAGCAAAGGTTTGCTGTGTGCAAGAATAGCCATGATAGGGAAAAAAAAGCGTGAGAACATTTAGTTCACACCGTGAGAGGAATACATCATGTCAGGAAAAAAATAATTGACTATAAATATCTGTTAAAAAGGCTGCCCCTCCAGTGAGAGTTATCACCCCTTCAACACCTTTCAGACAGAAAGGGCATGACAGTCCGTCTTTGTGAATGTATGAAAGTCAATGAAAAGATAATCTGACACATCTGCAAACAGATCTGAGGTTGGGTGTACGGTAAACATGTGTGGTGGAATTTAAAATGCCATAACTGTCAACTCTCCTTTAAACCACAGTGCTTGTTTAGAGGCAGCAAAAACGGTATGCTGTATATTAAAGTGATGGTGTGTATTTTCACTGGTGATAGGGGGCAGTACATACCGAAATCATTGTAAGCAAGTGGCATTTTTGTGTTCGAGTAAGACCTTAACAACGGCTGGCCGTTAGGGTCAAAAATCCCTGGAGCGCAATTTTGGAACGAGTACTTGGTCAGATCGCTCAACCTCCAACCAAAATTAAAGCACATCAGACTCTTATTTATCACTGGCAATGAGTGAAGAGGCAAATGTGTAAAAAAAACAATGTTTATGAGCGGCGAATGTTTTGTAATCACTTGTTAGAAATCAGTAAATGCATTTTGTCCTCACGGGCTCCCGTAGAAGCAAACGTAGCATCTAATATCTTACCTTCCCAGTGGATTAGTGGTAGCGTCTGCCGTGGGACTGGGGGGATTGGGGTTCAAATCTCGGTCGGGTCATACCAAAGACTTAAACAAAATGAGACCCAATGCGTCCTTGCTTGACACTCAGTTTTAAAGGGTTGGATTGGGTGGGGGGGTTTAAACCACCA
This sequence comes from Nothobranchius furzeri, assembly GCF_043380555.1. NCBI lineage: Eukaryota > Metazoa > Chordata > Actinopteri > Cyprinodontiformes > Nothobranchiidae > Nothobranchius > Nothobranchius furzeri. The sequence goes on along the minus strand of NC_091746.1, from coordinate 78,636,185 downwards.
AATAGTTCCCGAGCGCAGCCACTGCTGCAGCTCACCTTTCCCCAGAGGAATGGGTCCAATGCGGAGATGAATTTCACCAGTGTGTGATGATGACTAATGGGACTTTAACTTTAATATGGCATCGTCGAGAGACTTAAGACACTCCGACATTTTTTGACACAGTTTTTATAGTTATATGTTTCAATAGCTTGGCATCATTAAATTCATTTTCAACCATATTTAGGATATTTCCAGAGATTAATGGTAAAAAAAAAACTACATATTGTCTCTTTAAATGACAAATAATTTCATGAAATGGTCAAATAAAATAAATTAACTACAGATTAGTTCACTGAATCATGGAAGAACTTTGATCTGGGAACCTGCCGACGCCTACAATAATCGTAATGAACTGGACAGAAAACATGTTGTGGTTGAAATTTAAAACCTCCCTAAAGCGACTGTTTCAATCTAACTCTATTTAAGGGGTTTAGCTTCTATTTTTGTTTTATTTTTGTTCCACATGAGTTGAGCTTCAAACTGTTTTCTACATTTCCACTGTGCTACAGACCCAAAACTACTGCTGAGTTCAGCTGACAGTTCTGCTTGGTTGTTATCTGATGCCAAGCCTCACAATTCTATGGGCTAGTTTTCAGATACTTGTGAATTTCCCCATGCTCCATTTAGGTTTGCCACACATGATTACATTTGATTATCACTGCTTCACTGCTGAGAACAAAGGGAAGCGCTCGTAAACAGTTTATAAAAGGGAGAGAGAGAAAAGAATAAACATTATTTTCTAAATGTACACCACTTTATCTTCTTTACAGTATTTAAAGGGACTTTTCGGACTTTTGAATTTTTATGCTCGCGATTGCCCCCTCAGGCCAAAAGCGTAACGGCAGCTTCAATAAAAGGCTCGTGCACGAGATGCGCATGCTGTACGTGCACACTCCTTGATGAAAACAACAGCTGAGACAGTACCGTGTGTGTGTGTGTGTGTGTGTGTGTGTGTGTGTGTGTGTGTGTGTGTGTGTGGCCCGGAGGACAGAGGACAGGAGAACACGCAGCTAATTGATTAAATAATTTGGTTCTGTACCTTTCTCTTCAGCACAGCCGACAAAGGTTTAAGATGGGTCAGTCTCCCTGCATGCTCAGATCATTCCCTTTCCTTGCTTGAAAAATTGTTCCAAAATGAAAGTTGAACCCACATCTTTTATATCCGTGAATTCAATGCCGTCCGGCGAGTCTCAAATAAAAATTTGGGCATCTTACTGTAAAAAAATATACCATTAATGTAAAAATGAAACTCTAAATAAACTATATTCACACCCAGAATCGAACCCAGACCATCTACATGTGAGTCAGACATCTTACAAGGTGAGCTACACACCAGTAACATTCATTGTATCTGTAACATTTATATCCTTGATGACAGCTGAAACTACGTCAAACCAAAGAACAGTTCGGAGCGAAAATGGCTATTGTGTTGCTAATTTGCAGGAAATATCTAGAAGAAAGTGGCTAAGGGTCCTCAGAAATGTAGCTAGGTTCATCACTAGGCGTTAGGAACAGCGACAAAGTGGCTGAGTTGGCACTGCCTCTCTCTCTCTGCTAAAGCTACGGATAGCAAATGCTACGGGCTATGCCTGAGCGTGAACGCGCATGAAGCAGCCTGCTCGACCCGAGCATCTCTCTTTATCTGTGATTTTATAGAAAAACAGACAATCACAGTAAAAATGCCAGGGCTCATTCTACAGGACCAGTGCACTGCTGGAGAATGAATGAAGAAGAAATTTATTATTCATATACATGTTTTGGCTGTCAAACTTCCATAACGTCCCTTTAAGGTCTTCTAAAGTCATACAGGACTGTAGTAAGAGCCAGAAACACAAACCCTAGAAACAAATGCACTGCATCTCTGTATCATTCAAAGCAGGATGTAGAACTCTCCCAAGAACGGATAGGGACCTGCATTTATAAATTGTAAACGTTGTTGATTAGTGAGCTTTTAGCACCCCCTAGTCTCTGTAATTAATTCTCCGTGGTCAAACTGAAAATGAAACCTATCTCCTCACTGTGCTGAAATGTCTCTCCAGCCTTCATTAGATTATTCAGGAGTGATTCATAACTAAATGAAACAAATCAGCTGTGCTCATGATACAAACAAGCTGGAGCCAGACTGCAGCATGAGGCATGTCAGCTCCATTATTTTTCCAACAAGTGGTGGTGCACCACTCAGAAGTTGCAAATGTGGTATTCTGGCCACAGGGGGTGGGGGGGGGGGTGTTTGGCCTGAGTGACATTTTGTTAACTCTGTAAATGATCATTTTAGCACATAATGGCTCAAGAAAGTGATTTAAAAACATGAAAAAGTGGCATAGTATGGCCTTAAACCGTGACACAGTTCAGTGCTAATGGTGCCATTGTAACAAGCAGTGTGTTAGGTTAGGTCAGATTATCAGTGTGGCTCAGTGATGAGTAACTCTTGTCCAACAAGGTGTTTAGTAGATGATTAACAGAGATCACAAACGGGCCTTCACAAGCAATGACTGTGAACAATGTGCAAATGTGTGATGACATTTTTAAAAAGACCTAAATAAAGCACAATAGTGCACGTGCCAAACTATAAAACTCTATCATGTATTACTCTGATCACATCAGGACCAAACATCAAACACATAAAGAGACAAAGTTGCTTACTTTAGCAAGAGAAGCAAACCACATCCTATCTGGACAAATATCACCCCGCACGACAACTCAAGAATCCGAGAGTTGCTTGTATGGATGTTAAACAGAAAATCTAGGTTAGGGAAAAGCAGGCCGAAAAATTCAAGTGTCTTCAGTTCAATTTATATCATAAAAATCATTTTAACAGAATGATTCTCACTGTTTTAGGCAAATAACGTAAATAAAGAATAAAGTACATGAAGACACAATTTTAAACGTACATTTCAGGCACATCATGCCAATCTGAAGTCCTACCTAGAGACCATCACATTGATAATTTATACATGTTTTAAACAGCTTTTTCCTGATTAAACTCTAATATCAGAAACAAAGAAAGACAATATTTGTCTTCAATGAACAGCCACAAACGATTGGTCTACTGCTTCACTGAACCACCCTGGCCTACAGGGGGAACCAGTAGAGTACAGACAAAGAGAAACCAACATAAAGCAGCATCAGTGAACACCGAGGTAAAAAGAGAGAGAAAACTCCAGTTAGCTCCATTTTACAAATCCTCTTCAATTAGGTCATCACCATTTCAGTATTCACCGGGGATATGAATGTTCTGAGAGATAAAGCAAACTGCCGGAGTAAAAATCTCCAGGCCTATAGAGAATATGACGAATGTGAAAAGTGAGCACCCCCCACCCACCCACCCACCGTCCCTCATTTTTGTGCTGAGACATAAAACTAAACGTGCGGTTAAGAACTAATGTTTCCACTAAGTGCAACTTTCCTCTCCATGTTTTAGTTTTTCACAACACCTATAAGACACTGGGTGAAAATGGTTGTAAAACAGAGGTTTATCAAGGGAAAGCAACACAAATACATTTTAAATTGACTGTGTGAATGTTTTATCGCATTTCAAGTAAAGCCAGTCAATGTTTGCAAACATACATATTGTTCAAAGTGATCCACACTTTATTCTCACTTTTAATCTTCATTTTAAAAATCACTGATCACCTTCAAGAATGATTGTGCTTTTTTTTTTTTTTTTTTTTACCAGCAGGCTCAGATTTAAAATAATAATCCCATATAAGTCAATAAGTTTCCCTTATAGTCTGTTGCTGCCTAAGCAGGTGGATGTGTGCATGGTTACATTTTGTAAACAGTGCACAAATAATTACCCAGTCTTTCTGCACACACAGGCTCACAGAAAACCAAAAATTCAAATGGTCTATGAAGAATTAGGTGAATGTCTATTCTCAGCACACCGTCAAAGACCTAAAAGCAGCTCCTCTAACACCCTTCTCAGTGCTACGCAGCTTCCAAGTAAACAAAGAACAAGCAGGATCAGTACTACACCAGCTGCAGGAGAACCTGTGCTATTATTTATGTTACTACAGAAGCAGCACCCTTCTCGTGCTCGATAAACCACGAAGCTGGGTGAAACAACTGGTACAAATTGAAATCAAAGCTTACTGCATAAAAGCAAAAGAAATCCTATAAATAGGAACTATAAGTTTATAGTTCAATTCGTTACAAGAAACTCTGATTAGCAGAAATGATGCAGGATTTAGAATCCCATATATATATATATATATATATATATATATATATATATATATATATATATATATATATATATATATATATATATGTATATATACACAAAATAAAGTGCGTGAGATCCATTCAGATCCAGTCGAGCTAACCTTAACATTTACATGCACTGCCATTGTTAAGTATTAACTAATTATCTAAAAGCAACATAAACGTGTGTTCATGTATTTGTGTTCAGTAACATCAATCCAAACAGCAGACCTCTGATACCAAGACCATAAAGCCTAAGATAAAATTAAAGAGCAAGTCACCCCCTACCAGAGTCTAACTCTAACCCACTTCGTGTTTGAAAAATGCAACAAATGCTGTTGCCTGGCAGACCGAAAGGGCGGAGCCGCTAACAAATACACACACACACACAGGCTCACGACAGCATTGTGACATCATAATGTACCAGTTTACATCATAGCGTACCTCTTAGCCAATAGCGGTGGCAGATTTAAATTCAAATACAGTGCAGAGTTTTTACCTGACAACGGCACAGCACTGACAGTTTTAGGCAGAATATTTAAATTTTAACTAAGATGCACTGAAGTGCCAAATTATTGACTACACATGTCTGCAGCATGATTAGACACTCGTATATTTAGTTTATCAGCAAAAAAAAAGTTGATTTGGGGGTGACTTGCTCTTTAAAGCAAACATGTAGAAGGCTTATGGCAACAAAAGTTAACTAAATACTCAATGCATTTCTCAAAATTGGTTTTAAATTCAGCCTCGGCTTGTGCATGACACAAAATCTGTTCCCCACAAGTTTCTCCAACACTCGGGTCTAAATTCATCAGTTAGCTAAAGCCACTTAATCCTTTGGGACATTGGACTGAGTCCCAGTTGAACATGTTTGATTGGTTGCTAATTCTTCCCAGAACTACTGAAGAGACAGAAAACTATTTACTCTCTCGTCTGCATCTGGCTCATTATCACCGCTTTATCAGGGTGTTATTCTTTGGACGGTGGCAGGAAATCGAAGGAAAGGAAAAAGATAAACGCCACAAGAGCTCAATTAGAAATTTCCAAAGGTGCATCTGTGAATATAAACCTTTTGGGTGAAACATCCAAATGCATGCATCAGAATGCGATCACGAAAGAAAACATGAGCATTTTAAGACAAAGAAAAATAATAAGCAAAAATTATTTTGAAATGATGCATTACTGTCTGCATTCTTTTCTCTGTAAAGACTGGTGTGGAAATAATTAACAACCTGCCAAAGTATTTAACCAAATGAAACAGAATCCAAGCTATAATTTATCAAGAACCCAAGGCCAAACTTTGTCGAGTTCAATGGTATTACAAATACCATGATGTTTCTACTCGTCTCAGACAAAAACCAAAAATTAGTTCTCCGGAGAAAACATCTAAAAAAAAATGTTTTGAAAAAGTGAATAATTCTCCGGATCAGCAATTCTAAATTTTAAATCTCCATCTGATCACTTTAAAACCCGAAGTGATTTCATGTGAATTTACAACAACCATCTTTCTAACCATCCTAAGAGAAGTTACAGTGTCTGTATAAACCAAATCATGTCAGATTCTACCCATTTGTTTTGTGGGGTACCCCAAGGCTCTGTTTTGGGTCCATTGTTGTTTCTACTGTACATGCACCCTCTTGGATGAATGACGGATTCTTTTCATAATGTCTCTTATCACCAATATGCAGATGACATTCAGCTGTACTGCTCTTTTAAGGATCCTGAGCTCAACAAACTGTCTGAATTACTAGAGTATCTATCAGCTATCACCATCTGGCTAGAAGTTAACTTCCTTCAGTTAAACTCTGAAAAGACTGAATGTCTGATTATTGCCCCTGAGAGCATGGTTCCCCTGATTAGTCAAAATGTGGTAAATGGTAAATGGCCTGTATTTGATATTGCGCTTTCTAGAGTCCTGGAACCCCTCAAGGCGCTTTACAACACAATCAGTCATTCACCTATTCACACACATCCACACACTGGTGGGGATGAGCTACAGTGTAGCCACAGCTGCCCTGGGGCGCACAGACAGAGGCGAGGCTGCCAAGCACTGGCGCCACTAGTCCTTCCGACCACCAACAGCAGGCAACGTGGGTTAAGTGTCTTGCCCAAGGACACAGCGAAAGACTGAGCGGGGCTCGAACCTACAACCTTCCAATTACGGGGCGAGCACTTAACTCCTGTGCCATTGTCGCACCAAAAACCTGGTCATTTATTCTCTGCTGTCAAGACAAACTTGAGGAATTTGGCTGTTGTTTTTGACCAGTCAATGTCTCTTGAAGGTCACTCAAAAACATTGGTCCGAAACTGTTTTTATCACTTAAGAAATATCTCCAAACTGCAAAGGTTGGTGTCAAAACATGAACTTGAAATGGTCATCCATGCATTTATCTCCTCCCGTCTAGATCGCACACAAGATGTACTCTACAGCATGTTTTTGAGTCTGAAAACTTCAGAATTATCAAACAAGCATGAAAAGAAATACTCTGATTAAAAAAACTACCTTTGCCTGCAGAACACATGAAAAACTTTTGATGATGGCAACAGGTCCTCAGGAAACAGTGAGCTGCTGGGATAGTTCATGCTTTTTGTATGTCATGTTGTTTGCTGCTTTAATATAATGATTTTTGCTAATAACAATTTTAGGGGAGAAGTGTATTTAAAAAGTACTCTTGTGTAGACTAATATAGCTCAAGAATATAAAGGTATTATTAAAATCCAAAGAGCCCCTCCCACTTTAGGTTATTTTATCCTAAAATTGGCCGAGCCTGTATTTAACATCTCACATCAGCTCATTGGCTGATTTGTACTGATGATATTTAAAGTGTGCACTCTGAGAAACACTGAGTATGCACAGAGATAGAAAAAAAACCTCCACTTTGAAATTGTGTTTGTGGGTCCAGCTAATTAGTCAGGGAGTGTTCATTGGCAAGAATCTGGATATATGAAATACACTGCCTGGCCAAAAGAAAGTCACCAACTGGATTTAATTAACCAAATAGGTGCGAGTCTCAGTTTGGATTTTTACTGCATGGGTGATTATCTTTCAGCTGGCAACAAGTTATTTACCCCAACTGGTGCAATGAGTTGCTTCTCATTTCGTGAACAACCATGTGAAAAGACTAGGGATGCACGCTTTCCAAAATGTGTTTCAACGGTTATTGAAGCCATTAAATGCTTCTAACTTGGTTAACCATAAACTCCCCAATGTTACAACATTATTGTTATAACAGTAATGGCAATTAAACCGTTAACTCTGTACATCCATAGGAAAGACACATCTGGTGGTCGTGGAAAAGATGTTAGTCTGTTTGAGAAGGATCAGATCATTAGCGTGCATCAAGCAGAGAGAACATCTAGATTGTAGAAACCTATTCCAACAAAAGCTTCAAAAACATGTTCAGTGCTATCGCCATGTCTCGTTATTTTGTCAGAATGAAGGCAGTAAAAATTGCTGCCACCTAGCAGATTGAATTACACCACACAAAAGAAATAGAGTAAATGTTTACATGTACAATCTCAATAAAGAATTTATGCACTGTTTTTAACACATAACATAAAGTATTGCAATATTTGAGTCTATCAATATTTTCTTACAACTCTAGTACGTATAGCAAAAGTTTCTGACACTTTCAAAAGTGCCACTTACACTTAACCCTCCCACTGTCCTAATGGGTGTGACCCCACGAGGAAAGTTGACCATTGAGCAGGATTGATGGTTTATCCCTTGGGTCCATGTGGCAGGGGTGAGGAGTGAGCACCACCTCACCCCTGCCATGTGGACCTCAAGGGATAAACCATCAATCCTGCTCAATGGTCAACTTTCCTTGCGGGACGACCCATTAAGACAGTGGGAGGGTTAAGAGTTCAGTTCTTCAGGTTTCTCATTCACCAGTTCAGACAGACTCACAAACCAGAAGCGCACCACATCTGCAGGGGACATCTGCGGGACGGGGACGCTAACACAGAAATTATTAGGCAAGTTTTTCTCACCCTATCAAAAATCCATAATGATTTTAAACATCAGTTAAAGCAGGAGAAAACTATTTTTCAAGGATATGCAAGTGTAGGCTATGTTTTAAGCATTTAAATAGATTAACAAAGCTATCAAAAGCCAATACTGCATTTTAAAGACACAGGGCGGGATTTTATACAAAGTACATGATCTAACAGAAAAAAAGAAAAACAATCCATTTCACCAAAAGGTCACTAAGCTATAAAGCTGCTCAAACATGCCCACGTGTGCACAAGCACTTCTCGTTCCTCTCTGACACGGCAGTCACTCACATTTTCCCAATAATTCAGGGAATTACAACCCAGAAGCAAGAAAAAGCATTTTTAGACCTTTTCTCACTCTAAGTAATCACTTTATTAGTGACACAAAGATGAGTTTGTGCTCTTTTATGGATCCAGAGGGTGCAATGAAATTTGACTTTGCTGCAATGTAGCAATAAAACAAAATAAGAGAAATTGACTGAGAATCAATATGACATGTTTTCTTTTGCTTGTTTTACAACAGAATCATGGAGCTACATGCTAGCTTCAGACTTATAAGTAAACATGAACTGAAAAAAATGTTTTTATGTCAACCAAATGCTTTGATTCTAAAATCTATCTGAACATAAAAAATATCCTTTAAAGACTTTTAATTTTATATTTATATTAATCTTAACCCCTTAAGCCCAAGCCCTATTTTGAAGCATAGTCCTGTAAAAATGGTAAAAATGGCATTTAATAGTAAAAATAGTTTAGATAGGCTTGTAGTGCTGGGTTTGCTGATTAATTTGATGGGAATTATTACTATTTCTTCTGTAGTGTGAGGGTTATTTTAGGCCCATTAAGGAACCAACGTCACAGGGTCCCCCACCTGGGGGACCCATGTTCAACATCTTTTAAAACTTTTGTTCTTTCTTTAAAACTTCTAGGCTTTTTTTTCAAACCCTAAAACAGGATTCTTGTTTAAAAGTAATGAAACATGGTAATAAAAGCACAAAACACACTAATGACTTGTTTCTATCATTTCAAAACAAATGACAAAAGACACAAACACCATTTTGAGTCTCATTCTAAGCAGAACAAGCATCAAAACCACTGCAGAAACAGTGTTTTTTCATCTCATGTCTAAACATAAATCTATTTTGATACACTGTAAAAAAAGTCAGTAGAATTAACAGGAAAAGTTTGTAAAATCTCAACAAAAAAAAGTTGTGGCGCACAATACAGTGTTATGGTGTTTATTTTACAGCATGATGTTGTATAATGTTGAACAGACAATTACTGTAATTTTTAAAATAAAAAAATGTGAATACTATTGTATTTTCATGTGAAAAACACAGATTTGCGCAAGTTGTACAGAGAAAAGTTGTAACTTTAGAAACAACATAAAAATTTTTTTTACATTTCTATGATGTAAAAAATACACAATTAATATTGTTTTTAAAGATACAACATTTCTCTGTACAGTATTGTGACTATTAAATTATGAATTTAGTGTTTGGCTGATTGACTGGATGTCAAATTTTATAGGCAGCACATTTGTTTCTCCATGAAAATCAGACCAAAACAATCCAACAAGTTTCAAAGCCCAGATTTAAAATGTTTCGGATTCTCTGTATCATGTTTACAAACTTTTTCTATTTCATCAATATTTCTTACCAACATCTATTCTAAGTGTTCCTGTTACCATGAAATTTTACATTTTCAGTAATAATTTATAAAAATAAATACATTTTTAACAATTGCAGTCCCCCCCCCCCCCCCCCCCATCTGCTAGGGGCTGGTTCCAGATATCAAGTTCCTATTGAGCCCCATGTTAAAAATGCCAAATACACAGCAGAAAATAATGTTTACAGGTACAAAAAAATACCTTACCCAATGACAGTGATGGACTGAGTGGGTTGAGCCTGCAATTGTCTGATCATGGGGCAGACACTTAACGCTTCTGCCACGTAACCAGAAGTAGATGGGTTTGACTTAGGCTCCCCATTTTCCAGGAGTGACAAGACAGATGACAAGGCCAACATGGCAGTGGTGGGACTGGCCCACTGGGCTTCAGTTCATCTCTTCAGAAACCCACCAGTGATGGCACAGATTATTAGTCATTGTGTGACCCAGGATTTTAGGGGCTCCAACAGAATGCGTTTAGTGGTTGTAAAAATATATACAATTTGAACAGATAAAGATTTCATGCATTCAAGTGTTGCCTTATTTCCTTGTCCCAAGTGCATTAAATAAAAAACATTTATCAAAAAGGCTATAGCAAATAATCACGTTTCACTTTATCCTTAGTCGATGATATAAGATACATTTTATAAAGCAGAAAATCAAAGTGAAGCAATTGTCTTTGCAAAACTGAAAGTAAATAAATGAATATATGAGGAAATAAATAAATAAATGAGGAACTAAAACTAAAAATAGAAAGAAATAAACTAACAAATAGATTAAACAAAGTTCTAACAAAACATTTAACTATAAATAAATTTATGTCAATGACATAAATTTATTTATATAATTAAACAATGACATAATGTCATTGTTTAATTATTTCCAATAGTATTTTCTCATTTGTTTGTTTTTGGTCTATTTTTCATTTTTGGCAGCATCAGCCTTCCGTACATCATGCCGTCACAAACGGAGATAACACCCAACTCAACTGGAACATTATACTGAGTTCTTTGCTACAATCTCAAAATTTCCCCCACTGTGGCCAATATAGGTGCAAGGCTATAGTGATTTGTAACGTATGCAGCTCATGGCAGAGGACACTTCACTCTTCCAGCTCTCCGTTCTGCCCTCGTTCTCGCGTGACTTCCGTTTGGACGAAGTTTGAATTAACGGCTCTGACTCACGCCGGGGACACACCGGCCGCGGAAGCGCCGCGAAGCGCCGAGAAGCGAATCGCTCACGAAATTCGGCCGCTGCTCGCCGCTCCTCAGTTCAGATCAGACGCGCCCCAGTCGAGGCGCGCCTCGGCTCAGCTGTAGTTTTTCTTTTAAACACTTGGTGTCCTCCATTTCCTCTCTGCCTTTTCTCAGCTCTTTTCCTACGTTTGAGTGTTTGTGCGCGTGCGCGCGCGCGTGTGTGTGTGAACCTATGGTATGAGTTGTTTCTGCCAGTTGAATCTCTTGGAACCCGCTCCAATTCTGCAGCTGTATCCTAGCAGTTTCTTCCGACATGGGTACGTAAACAATCATGTTTTTCGGGGGTCGTACAGCTCCTTGTGTTTCTCAACTTCCATAATTAATTTAAAGTCATCCATCCTAACTGCTTGCCTCAGACTTTCTGCCTCTCTGTCCTGTTTGCTCCGGTGAAAAGACACCCAAAACCACACACCCCTTCACGTGGTCACACACGCACACAAGTTCGATGTGTGTGTATGTGTGTGCGTGTTCGTGTGGTTTTTCTGCAGTGTCTGTTTACGAACACATTTGACTATTGCGGAATTTTATTTTGAAATGCTTTATTTTGTTAACTTTACCGGCCTTCCTCTTATGTCTACGTTTGACTTCCTGCCAGAATTGACGCGATTCACCCGCGGCTCGCGAAAAAAATAGAGCCAACGCCGAAATGATCGCTGCACGGCGCGGGCTGGAGCGCCGGCGCGCGCCGGCGCGAGGCAATTCGCGGCGCTTCGGCGGCCCATGTGGTCTATAGAATAGCTTAACAAGGGCGCCGAATGAAGGCGGTCCCATTTTCGCGGCGCTTCCGCGGCCAGTGTGTCCCCGGCCTGAGGCTGAATTCCGCCCGAAAAATTTCTCCCGAGGACCCACAAGACCACGTCAACGTCAAGTGTCTGTAAGCTAACTTTTATTTCCTTAAAATGTAAAAAGCACAGTGGTTTGTTTTTAGGGGATTTTTTTCTTTTTTGTTTCATCATGCAGCAAAGCTAGTTAGCTTAGCTTTAACGGAGCTGTCGCACTTTGAAGTTTTCTAACATTGTTTAAACATGCTTGTCTGCACGTTTTGCAGTAACTTTACAGTCACTGAGGGGCTATGTGTTGCACTGCAGAGTGCACAGAAACGAACCTAGTTGTTTATTCAAATGCCTCGGCACTGAATGCAAACGGACATTTTGTACATATGCAGCATTTAAAACTCATTTTTACCGAGTTCACAACGTGCTTTCACATCCTGAATCAGCTAAAGCCGTTGTTGAAAACTTGAAGTGCGCCATTTCGTTGTGTGGGCGCCAAAGTCAAACCGTGAAAGAACTTGTTGCTCATTTAAAGGAGCATATAATTGGAGGGACGGCCCGTTGCGTGTCCAGTAAAAGGCTGTAAAAAGAATTTTACTGTTAAATCGTCATTCACAGCTCATATGTCCCGTAAACATAGAGGCTTTACTGCGCTCAATATTGATGCTTTGTACAAGGAAAGCACATTTCAGATTTGTAGTGAGGCAGAAGAAGATGGGCCAGGCGAGAGCCCAAATGGCACACTGACAAATGAATTGTCTCCAAATTTCAGTGAGGCTTTCCTCAGAAATTTGTGTCATTTCTACCTAAAACTTCAAGGACAGCTGCTTCTACCAGCATCCTCAATACAGACCATCGTTGAAGAGATGCAAAATGTACATGAGCTGGGAATGGATTACACTTTGAGTAAACTGAACTCACTTTTAAAAGATGACATTTGTCTAGCAGATGATGTTACTGCTAAAGTATGTGACTGCATGAAAGATTCAGATCTTTTTTCTGTTTGTCATCGAGGACCACTAAGAACAACGTATTCAAGAGCACATACATTCAAAAAAGTGTTCAAATACACAGAACCAAAACAAATTAATTTAGGGAATGATGAAAACATGACTCAGAGATTTTACTACTACATACCCATTAAACAGACACTAAGTATACTTTTAGAATCAGAATTATGGAAGAATTCAGTGTTACAACAGTCCAGTGAAACAAACTCTGATGTTTTCTATGACATAAGTGATGGACAAAACTTTCAGTGCAACCAGTTCTTCATTGAAAATCCTGGGTGCCTGAAACTCATTCTGTACCAAGATGCCTTCGAAATTGTAAATCCTCTTGGTTCAGCTAAAAAGAAACACAAAGTTGTTGCTGTTTATCTATCTGTGGCTAACTTACCTGTTCATGTCCGGTCAAGCACTGATCACATGTTTCTTGTTTCATTGTGTGCAGAGAAAGATTTAAAACAGTTTGGAACTGCTAAGATTTTTTCAGAACTTCTCATGGATTTAAAAGATTTAGAGGAAAACGGCATTGTTGCAGGTGAAGAAACTATCAAAGGAGCACTCTTCTGTATCGCTGGTGACAATTTGGGATCACACAGCATCGGCGGGTTTACTGAAAACTTTAGTACCTCTAAGTACTTTTGTAGGTACTGTGAAATCACACGTAAAGACTTTGAAAATGATCCAAATGCTTGTGGTCCACAGCGCACCCCTGAAGCTTACAACTCTGCTGTCCTTCATCTACAAACTGGAAGCAATCAAGACGTCAAAGGAGTCAAGGTAAACTCTGAGTTTAACTCACTAAAGTCTTTTCATGTCTGTGAACCTGGCCTTCCACCTTGCTTAGGCCATGACTTATTTGAGGGCATCTTATCATATGATGTAGCACTGTACTTGAAATATTTTGTAAAAACAAAGAAATGGTTTACTTATACTCTGTTGAACCGGCGAATCAAACAGTTCAAGTACAAAGGATCAGATGCTCTCACAAAGCCATGCTCAGTCAACTCTGAGGCAAACAGGCTTTCAGGTCAGGCTGTTCAAAACTGGAACCTGTTGAGACTTTTGCCTGTGATCATTGGTGACAAGATACAAAATCCACAAGATGATGTTTGGCAGACAACTCTCCAACTCAAAGACATTGTTGATTTGGTTTGTGCACAAAAAATGTCTTTGCCACAAGTTGCCTATCTTGACATAATAATCCAAGAATATTTGGAAGCTCGAAAATCTTTATTCCCTGAAACTTCTCTTAAACCAAAACATCATTTCTTACGGCACTATCCAGCACTAATTTTGAAATTTGGCCCTTTAATTAGGTTGTGGACAATGCGTTTAAGGAGTAAACATGGCTACTTTAAGAGATGTGCAAGGCATTTAAAAAACTTCAAAAACATATGCCTAACACTGTCAGAAAGACATCAGATGTTTCAGGCATACATTTCAGCGGGCACAAGCTGCAATCGGGCGCTGCAGGTCAACTACAGTTGTGTTTTTTACTCCAACCTGTACAGCGATGCAATAAAACAGGCAGTAAAAGACCTTGGATTTTCAGAAAACAATACAAGTGTTTCCACAGAAATCCAATATAAGGGAACATTGTACAAAAAGGGGCAGTTCCTAGTATCAAAATATGATGAGTCTATGGAGTTTGGACAACTTGTTTTAATCCTCATTCAAAATGAAAATGCAGTATATTTTGTTGTGGATGTACAAACAGGTGTCTATCATTCTGAACACCACCTCTATTCAGTAACAAAACAGAGTTCAAGCACTTTGTGTCTTAACATAAATGACTTGGTTGACTTTTACCCTTTGACATCTTATGAGGTAAATGGACAACAATTTATTCCTCTGAAACACAGTGTGTTTTCAAAATAGAAAAGTCTTTGAGCACTATGATGGAAATCCCACTGCAAAGCAAAACAGGGAAAGAAAAGATTGATAAAAACTTAAGGATGTACATAACTAAAAAGTGTGAGACAGATATGATATATTTGACATTAAGTGGAAGGCTTTTTGATCTGTACATAGTTCACTATATGTTTAATTACAATTATCGTCGTCTCTCTTAAAATCTTGTCTATTTTATTGCAGAAATGGCAGAACAAACATTTCTACGTGGTGCTATCAATGACGTATTGCCTGACCTCACAGAGGTTTCAAAAGAAATCCTCGAAGAAACTTTAAAGTCAATTGGAGTGGAAACTTACAACGACTTCCAATTTATTGCCGAGGATGACTTGCTATCAGCGTTGAGGTCTTACTAGAAACATTAGCTGCCAAAAAAAAAATTTACACAATCACTTGCAAACATGATATTCATAGTCAGTTCTGATAGCTTGTATGTGTTTGTGTTTTATATGTGCTCTTAAGACCAGGATCGTGAAAGCAGCAGGTCTCCAGTTTGTACTTCACCAGAAACTCCTGCATCTCTGCATTCTTCTTCCCCACTGAGCGTGTCATCAAACTCCAACAGCAACCAGACATCTGAAATCGACTGGGTGGATACCTTTGAGATACCATGGAGAAAGTTTTCAGAGGAACTGATGCAGTCATTGGAGAGAGGAAAACGGCCAAGTCCAAAAATGAGGAGGGAGATGGTCAGGATTGTGGTATCAGAAATGATGAAAAAAAGTTCTTCCATAGGTAAAAGAAGTTCAACAGAAGTAGCAAAAAAGATGGTGGCAAAATATCCAAAATCTCTACAAGACGTCATCGAGGGTGATGTCATTGGCCCTGGCTATCATTCTCTGGTCAAACAACTGCAATATCGACTAGAGAACGTGAAGCGATCTGCAGTTCCCAAAATAAGAAAGCGAAAGCACTGCTCTGAAAACTCAGACACTGATGAAATTACTCCAGAACAGCGAGCTTCGGTTCAAGACACTTATGGATGCATCAACTGGGATGTAAAATTCCTGCCACTTGGAGAAACCCCCGAAAGCCAGCAGCTGAAGAAGGAAAAGCTTAAGACAATGTGTCCCCAAAAGGAGGCAAATCCTGAGGAAATAAAGCAATTAATGAAGGCAACTTTCTACACACAGCGCAAAGATGTTAACCAGGGGAAAAGCATCCGAGAGATCTTGAAAGAGTGGCCACTTTTATTTGAAGAAGTTGGCATGGCTGTCCACTACAAAGGCCTAACTGGGCTTGGACTGAAGGAAACATTCATGCGGAACATGGATCTGAAGGGAAAACGACTGCTAAACTACATGAACACTGTTTGTGTGAACAAGAACAAACGGTTTTTCCAGGCTCAAACAAAGCTGAAGATGATAAGAGGAGAACTGGACGGCTCTTCCGAAGATGTTAAAGAGATGGTGCTCCTACTTCTTCACTACTTTGATGAAAAGGAAGAAGCAATGTTTTTCTATGTGGAGGACACATGTCTGGCTGAAGAAGTACAGATGGAAAATGTCCCCATGACACCTACCGTCATTGTGTGTGGTAAGTTCAGAATATTTTGTTGTTTTTTTTTCTGGTTGTTTTTTTGTCTTGTTTTCTTTAATCCGTCTTGCATATTTTGTTTGTGCTTTCAAAATGTTCTAATGTTTTTCCTCTGTACTTGATATTTGTGTTCTGTCATTTTCTTAATATTTTCTTTTTTTAATTATTATTTTGTCTAACCTTACTATGCCATTGTTTTTCTTTGTACTATTCTCTCTATTTTTATATAAATATTATTGTTGTATCAGAAGTCTTAATTTTCTCTTGTTTTCTCTTCAGGGCGATCCTGCTATTATGCTAAACGGTTCATGTTGAGTGTGGATCAAGAAGTTGGGCACAACAACGTCTCCTGCTTCATCTCTGCATTTTGCATGATGTTTGGGAGCTACTACTGCCTGAACATTCATTACCCATCAGGTCTAGCGTGCACACTGGAGTTTCTGCAGAGGTATGTTTTTAAATGTGATTTACAAAAAAAGGGTATTGCAGAAGAATGTACCATGTCTTTGTTTTGCTTATAGTTTGAAGAGCAGGTATACGGAGAAACATTTTTTATGGTTAGTTTTGAAATATGATTGGTCACAGAGTTTTTCATGCAGGCTGAAAGTGAAAATAGTGTTCTACCTCGATCTTGTGCTTTTGCTTCTGATAGAAAATAGACAAAGGAAAATGCTCAGATTAGAAAAGCCAGTCAGATCTTCATCACACTGAAAATTTACATTCATGGACTCAACCTTTCTTTTCTCACAAGAAGGGCGGCTGTTGTTGGTTTAGCATCCACAAGTGAGCTGAGCACATCTTGACTAGTAGAAGCTAACAGTTAGCATTAGCAACTCCACAACACAACTCCTTAATGCTTGTGTTCTTTGTGGAGATAAAGCATAAACAATGCAGAGCTAGCACAATTATTATGATGTAAGTCTCCAAATTCTGCTGTTTTCTTCACCCGATTCCTGTTGCCAACTCCTATGCTATGTCTCTTGGCTGGCCATGGAGCGCCTTCTCCCATCATGAGCCAAGATGGCCAAGTCCATGAATACTAACTTTACAACATGATGTGCAGTTGTCTGAATTTTCTAATCCTAGTGTTCCCGGTCTATTTTTCATTAACAGCTAATGCAGGAGATACTGGTAGACCATTTTCATGTTCGGCCCTAATGTTAAACGCAGTGACCAGTCATAATACAAAAAAAGGTACAAAACTATTTGTCTGTGAACTTGGTCTTTAAATCTAAAGTTCAGTGCTTTGTGAATCAAATTTTGATGTAGTTTTATGTTTGTCTTCCTTGTCTTAAGGTGTTTCTTCTCTATCAACCCGGAAAAGGGCACCAAAGTGGAAGAAACCGGCAAATCCAGACTGCATGTGAACCCCCGAGTCCTCACCTTGATTCAAGAACTTTCAGATCATGAGTGGCGTGATGTCTGAAACTGGACTAAAGTCAGTGAGTTTTCCAACCATGACTGAGACTGTTGTAAAGAAGTAACCACATAAGAGTTTAGACTGCATACAAATGTTCACCATTTCTCTATTTTTGTTTTTGCTTTAAAGCAAATCCATTCTGATTTTAAGTGCTAGTACCTTTGTTGTTCTAGAAAGTTGCATTCTGAAATTAATGGTATGTTAAAACTCTTGCTTTATGACAGCAGAGTATTTTTTTTTGTCCTTTGTAAAAAAAAAAAAGAAAAGAAAAATAATGTGTACCCCAAGGTCCTCACCTTGATTCAAGAACTTTCAGATCACAAGTGGTGTGATGTCTGCAACTGGACAAAAGTCGAAAAAGAAAAAAAAAGTTTTCAAACTATGAGACTGTTGCGAAGTAACGTCATAAAAATTTACACTGCATTCAAGTGTTCGCAGTTTCTCCATTGTTGTACTTGCTTTGTAGCAAATCCATACTGATTTTTAGTGGTAGTATGTTTACTGTTCTAGAAAGTTGCATTCTGAAATTATTAGAATGTTAAAGCTCTTCATGACAGCAGAGTATTTTTTTCCTTTGTAAGAAAATTGTGGACCTTAAAACTTTTCCACATATTTTTACAGTTGGTTAAATTAGGCTCAAAATAAAAGTTTGAAAGGTGTTCAAGTGTACGTTTATTATTTTTTTCATAAGTGATTCTCTATATAAAGCCTCGTTGTTCTTTAAAGTTGCGTTTAGGTGGTGAATGTTTGTTGGCTATCATAGTTTGTTTAGAAATATTATTAAATATGCCTAACTAAATATTACTAAAAAGAAAAAGATTGTAAGCAAATTTAAATAAAAATTTCAGGAAGTATTTAAAATTTTGCACTGGCATTTTTACAGTTCTATTGTTATGCAAGGTCTTTTTCAGTAAGATTGAATTTAATTTAATGTACAACAAAACAAACATTATTGTAAATCCAACTGGAAAAAGGCATAAAATAACAGCACGATCAGGTTAATTCATCAGAAAAACATTGTGTAATTCACCTGTAAAAAAAATTCCGTTGTTTTTACAAAATAATTTTGGCAGCTGTGGTTGCCAGAAAAATTCTGTAAAAAACACTTTGAACATGTAAACAGTTTTACTGAACGTACAGTAATTACAACATTGTTTACTTGTAAAATCTACATATAGTCTCATTAATTTATACACATTTTGAGTGTGATTTTTATAAGGGATATTTTGTTTAAAATACAGTAAAAAATGTTTTTTTAACAAAATATCCCTTATAAAATCACACTCAAAATGTGTATTAAATAATGAGACAATATGTAAATTTTACAAGTAAACATTGTTGTAATTACTGTATGTTCAGTAAAACTGTTTACATGTTCAAAGTATTTTTTACAGAATTTTTCTGGCAACCACAGCTGCCAAAATTATTTTGTAAAAACAACGGAATTTTTTTTACAGTGTATCTTATTTAAGCTTTAAGCATAGCTTCCATCAATAAAATAACAAGGTTTTTGAATCAACTAGCTTATACATGAAACATGTCCCCACAACCCAGGATTTCAAAGCCCAAAAGCGAGCTTGGCACGTACCGGGAACAGAGATAAAATGGCCACATTTATTGCCAAAAAGACATCAGGTAGAACAGACGAAGCTAAATGTAACACAGATGAGGGATTTGGCAAACTAAGAAAAAGAAAAAGGAGGCATTTCTAGGGTTAATGCAAGGGTTAAATTAGGTCTGGGAGTGCCAGAGCACAGGGTTTTTATCTTGATTCATGTTGAAGCTCTGCCCATATCACAGCTTTCAGATACTGTGTTTTGCCAAACAACCAGATGTAGATCAAGTTATTTTCTTTGATTTTTAGATTATCTGAGCCATCATGCAGCAGCTGCATTAATATTCCCTCCAAATTCAGCGTTGTAAGTTCTGTGTGCAATTTACGCCAAGTACTGTGACACATTTATATGCTTTTAACGTCTGAAGCGGTAAGCAGTCACGCTCAGGATATAGCAGGCACTTCAGAGTGAAACATGTAATTTTCATCAAAAGTCCAAATGTCACTTGTCTAGAAAAACATTTTACTCCTTTCTAGTGTTTGATAGAAATTATTGCAAAGTTTTCAATTTTGCTGCAGAAATATTATTTGCACTGAAAGAAGAAATATGTCGGCTCATGAAAGAAATATGATCAAAGAAAAATAAAAAAGAAGTGACAAAGATACGCTAGCATCAACTAAGTGAACAGATCTCAGGAATGAAGGATGAATATAATTTACTAAACATTCTGACATTATTCTTCAACTTTACCAAAAGATTAGTGTGAAGGGGTGGGTACTTGTGTGTCAACTGTGGCCAAATTCCCAAAACTTAATAATGATATTGCTTAATAACAATAATAATAATAATAATAGATTTGATTTATTGAGCACTTTTCATTTAATTTCATTTATTTATAAAGCCCCTTCTGCGACCAATGCAGACGCCCAAGGTGATGAACACAACACAATAAAAACATAAAACCATCAGAATAAAATATAACAATCGTAAAACCAACAAAATCAATTAAAAGAGGAGAGTAAAAGCAAAAAATTAAATCCTGAAAAAGATTAAGAGGCCGGGGCAACGAAACCGGGTAAAATTTGCTAATCCTGAAATGCCTTGACAAAAAAATGGGTCTTAAGGCGAGTCTAAAAAACCCCCAATGAGGGTGACTGACGCACCACCAAAGGCAACTGGTTCCAAAGTGCAGGTGCCAACACAGAGAACGCACGGTCCCCCCCGTGACCTGCACTTAGTGCGTGGGACGATCAACAGCTCCCGGCCGGCTGAGCGAAGGGCCCGCGAAGGGGCATGCCTATGCAAAAGGTTGCCAAGATATGCTGGAGCAGTTCCGTGTAAGGCCTTGTATGCCAGCACCAAGACCTTGAATTTTGCCCTGTATTACACAGGCAGCCAATGAAGGGATGCCAACGCAGGGGTGATATGCTCCCCTCATTATTTACACACACATTCACACACTGCTGGTGATGGTTAGCTACTTTGTAACCACAGCTGCCTAGGGGCAGTCTGACAGTGGCAAGGCTGCCATTTGGTCCATCAACCCTCTGACCACTACCAACATAGGCAAACAGGTGAAGGGTCTTGCACGAGTACACAACAGCAGAATTCCCACAACCCTACGATTACTGGACTACTTGCTCTACCTCCTGAGTGAGCTACTGCTGCTCTGTCATCCAGGAAGGCGGATGCCAATCTTGCTAAACTTTCTTCTTCTCCTTGTTTGGTTTTATGACATAAATTTGGTAACAAGAAGTTGTAGCAGCTGTTTTCACACAAAACCTAAGGTCATTTTTGCAGCATGTTGAAAATAAGATATTTTTGGCATCAAAATGTGTATTTTAAATTCATAAATACCATATGTTAAATCCATGGCACACATCAAATGGGACCAGAAAATACCTTTTATCGATACATAGAATCCCATTCATTATTTTTGGCAGTAGTGGACCCATGGTCCAGAAGTAGATGGACTTTACTTAGGGCTTCCTATTGTGGTTGTTGGCAAAAAGCTTGGACCAGCTTGTTGATCTTATAAAAGATCCTAGATGTGACGAGAATTTGGAGAAAAAAAAATCTAAAACAATCTCTCTTCCTTCATGTAGAATAAGAAGACATTTATCTGATTAATGAAACTATTATGGATTATTTTTCAGATGTTGGCTGGTATTGATCCATGTAGTTCTGACCTTAAAGCTTGTTCAATTATTCTTTTTTTTAATCTCATTACTTTGTAGTTAGTAAAAAATAAAAAATAATAAATAAAAAAAAACACCACTGATGGGTGTGCCTCAGTAGGTGGGATTTATTGACCATCTTAATTTGCATGCTCAAATAATTATTAAAACACTCAACAATCATTCTGAAGATTTACAAGTTGGAATATTTCCCTTTCCCTTTGGCAGGACCATCTGAGATTGCTTGGCTGTGAGGGAAGAAGATAAAATGTCATGAATGGTAACTAAAAACAAGATATTAGTAAAAATCCAAAACTTTATTGCAAGAGACAGTCAACTGTGGCAACTCATGGTGCATTATTTGTCAGTAGGATAAAACCCGAAAGAGAGGAAAAGACTTTTTTTACTGACATGCACTGAGCTAAAGTTTGCTCCGCAACAGGAAACTGATTGATTAAGCCATTAAATCCACATGTGCACACTGCATTTCCCACACAAACACTAATTCAAAGGCACAAATGTTGCACCCACACACAAACACACATTTTTGTGCAAATTGTAACTTGCATGCTTGATTTCCCAGTGCATTAGGCGCTGTGAATGCATAGCCCCAACATATGTAGGGACTAATACAGTTAGATTCCAGGTCTTTGCTTTCATGTCTCCTCACATAATGATATTAGGGTTGATTTTATAGTTTGATCCAGCTATCAATGTCAATCATGTTAGCACTACTTAAAGCAGCAAGCCCTTCGGGGGGATTGGGGAGGAAGGAAAGAGGGGAGGGAAGGGAGAGAGGGTTGCAGCTTTCTAATGCAATAAAGCTGCCAGATCTGAGAGCTTTTTATTACATTAATATGTTCCTGGATAATTATATCTTATCTACCAATATGACTTAACCTAAAACCTCAATCAGAGTCTCATTTATTCAATCACCTCGAGAAGGAGATGGTGACACAAGGGCAATCAGACCCCAGCTACTTGCTACCATCCATATGGATTCTGCATCCTCTCCAGCCACAGAGACACATGTAATTACCACAAATTGTACAGCGTTCAGCATTCTGTAAGAGCTACTGTTTGCACATTTATTGAGCACATGGACAAAACAAGTGGTGCATCTGGGGATTTGGGTTGTTATCAGATGTATGAGGAGGTGTTCCGCAGATTACTCCATCGACTTTCTGTGGTATGCTAAACTGCGTAGTCCTGCATGAGGGTTGAAACAATAATGGATGTACGTTAGATATCATTAGACTCAATGATCAAGTCAAATTGACTTTTATGTCAGAGGGATTTTTCTTGCAAGTATTGATTACAGTAGCTTTGGGGTTTTCATTAGGCAATAATTTGATAAACCCTGCAAAAATATGAGAGTCAATACCCTCGATCAATTCAAATGCTGCTTTACCTTTCATAAATTAGTTAGGAAGTTGAAGGGCAGATCTGTTATCACTCAAAATGACTTGCAAGAATTTTCCAATGAGATGTATGGAGGTCATGGGGAAGTGTGAGGCTCCCACTGGAGCTTCAGTCACTTGCTGGATGTTGAAACGATAAACTTATTTCTTCAGATTTGTTATACAGAACAAAACAGAATAAACTCATACAAATTGCTGCTAATAAACATTATTTTTAATCATACAAAATAAAAGCTAAATACCCTGATGATAATGAAACTAGTTACAGAACCACCTTGTGATTTGTATTTCTAAATACCTGCAGCCTACGAGCTTAAACCCTAGGTTTAACGAGACTGTCTGTAGACCTTTTTGGGATATTAAATGGCTGATTGACGAGAAACATGGCTGTAACGAGACAGCAGTTAGTTGACAAATTGGAAAAGATAATACAATCTCTTTCAGAAAGTAATTTAAAATTAAATGAGGAAAGGTGATGTGTGATCCCATAAAGTGTCTAAAATGTAGAGTGCTTACAAGTTAAATGAGATGCTTGCAAAATAAGCAAAAAAAAAGGCCACAACAGCTAAAAAAGATAGGAAATGTAACTAATATACCTTGAAAATGATGGAATGACCAATGAATTTGCTGTAATATAGCAATATACCCACATTGTGACCAGTTCTGCTATAATGTATTTCATGTTTGTTTTTCCACAAATAGGTATGATCTCAAAGACGAGAAGAAGACACTGTCTAGGTCTCAACTTGACTGCAAATTTATAATGAGAATAAAATTAAATAAATGAGAAATGAAAAAGGTTAATCTATGCTAATTTAATATTTAAGAGAAATGTTAACTGACTGTTTTTCCCCTTTTTACTCTTCAGTGGTGAAAATTGGTACGTTTTAAAAAATGCCCAAAAAGTTTTTTTTCTCAATCTACGTGATGAATTGGTGTTTCATCATACATGTTTTTTTTTAATCCTACAAAAAGAAACAGATCAGTAAAGATGTGTGATTTCATATTCATGTCAGGAGTTGCTTCATGCTTTTGAATTGCCCCTTGAAGCAAACACAACAAGTAGTTTATTTATACAGCACTTTACACAGAGAGAAATCACAGCATGCTTCACGGACAAAAACAAACTATAAAACTGATAAAATGTATAACATCAAGAAAACATGGAATAGTAAAAGTAGAAAACGTAAATCCGAACCGTAAACTAGCGCAATGAACTTCAAAAATATGCACCTTTACCTTCACACTAAAATGTTTCTTCCCAAAGAAATGAATAAATAAAATAAAATAAATGCTGAGTCTTGTTGGTCTGGTCTGCCGTAGAGCCCTTTGGATAAACTTTTGTATTCTTGTGTAGTATCCTGGGTGACCGGGGTACTTATAGAGAGAAGCCAAAACAAAAACTGAGCCTAAGTCACACAAAAGTGACAAACTACTCAATTTTAAACTCTTAAACACAAATTGCAAGTTTAAAGAGCAAGTCACCCCTTACCAGAGTCTTACTCCACTCCCACTTCCTGTTTAAAAATGCAACAAATGCTGCTGCCTGGCAGACCAAGACAGCGGAGCCGCAAACAAATACACACACACACACACACACACACACACACACACACACACACACACACACACACACACACACACACACAGGCTCACAACGACATTGTGACATCATGATGTACCTGCTAATTTCACAGTGTGCCTCTTAGCCAATACCAATGGCAGACTTAAATTCAAATGCAGAGCAGAGTTTTTTACCTGAAGATGACGCAACACTGATAGTTTTAGGCAGAATACTTGAATGATAACTAAGATGAACTAATGTGCCAAATGATTGACTGTGTGTGTCTGCAGCACGATTAGACACTCATTTGTATAGATTATCAGCAAAAACAAGTAGATTTGAGGGTGACTTGCTCTTTAAGGTTTTTTCCAAAGTAATTTCCTCCTTTAATCTTCGACCAACACTGGTGGTTACCTGAACCATATCTGTTGATGGGTGATGCAAAAGAACATAAAAACAAGGTTGAAAAAACTCGAGTATGTTTGTGTGTAAATGATAATCAAAGCAAAAATGCAATGCAAATGTGACAATGTGTACAAGAATTTCTTCAAACAGCCGGAAAAACATTAAAGTGCATCAGATCCTACTGCTGCCACCCCCCTCCTCCCAAAAAAAATTAAAGCAGCCTTAAACGCATTCTGCCTCTCTACTTGAATTTGGTGTAATAACTTTACCTTTCAAGCAAAATAACCCTTCCAACACTTTTCCACGATAAAGGTAAATTATTTTTGAGTATTATTACTTGTTGGGAGGGTCAGTAAATAGGTCCAAACACCATTAAAAGATACATTTAAATGCACAAGTCTATTGACATTCCAAAGTACATTCATGTAAAAAATGGACATGTTCCAGTGGCCGTTTGGGTTAGAGTGATAAATGAGCATTTGTTGGATTTAGAGGAACAGGAAGGTTTTCTCATGAACAAAAAGCAGTGCAGACTGATTATTAGTCCAAATACCAGGAAATAAAACTCCTAGTCCTGCCTTGTGAAGCTCTCTGATCTTGCAATCTTAGATCCTGAAACAGGAGCACCAGGACTTTTTGTACCCAGAGTCCATCTAGAGACCACTGCAAATGTATTGATTAAATGGCTGATATACTCATTTAAAGGTGTTAATTAAACTAATCAAAATCTGTGGAGCTATGGTTCAATGTTAATCTATATTGCTACTAGGAAGTATTTATTTTTGGGGGTTGGCATAATGTTTAAGATATATGTCCAGCTGTTACTACAAACTCATCTGCGTTGCCAAAAGTGGCATATTTTAAAGTTTTTGTCCACAAAAGACTCTAATCACTTTAAAGTGGATCTTCCTAAAAGTTTCTTCTCTGTGGGTTTGTCTCCTCTGTGCTACTATTACGACAATAATCCGTTCATTTTCAGAAGCACATAATCAGAGTTGCCTGGGGCCGAGATGGTCTTGGCCCCAGGGTAGAGACAAGGCAGATTCCTCTCTTCCTCGGTCTTGTTCTTTATGTGAGCAGGAGACTGCTGTCTCCATCCCCAGGCTGAGATCATCTCTCCAGCAGGCAGCTGGCCTCACTTTTCCCCAGTCAGCCACGTCTGATCATCTTTGTCAGCATTTCACTTGGTACATTAGTGTTTGGTTATTAAATTCGGTCGATTCCCTTCACGCTTGAATTGTGTTTAAAGATGCTCATTTTTTATCTAAATTACTTGATACTTAGCAGTTAAATTTAGCATAGTCCACCTTCATCAACAGCTATCCACCATGTTTAGCTTTTAAAATAAATAATCAGAGAAAAGCTCAAGTGAAATGTGTCGACTGTAGAAGTTCTGCAAGACTTAGGCCTAGTCCACACGTAGCCGGGGTTTTTTGAAAACGAATATCCGCCCCTCCAAAAACTTGCATCCACACCACCGCGTTTTAAAATAAAAACTCTGTCCACACGTACCCGGATAAATACGTTGTTAAGGACATGCCAGACCTGTAGGCGGCAGTAGTTCCCCGTTCTTAACCTCGTCCTTCATCTGTGGTCTTCCGCAAAGAGCAGTAATTCCACTTGCAACAACAAACAAGCAGAAAGCGCTTGGACAATTGATGGATCGGGTAGTGACAGTGGCAGAGCGCACCTCTGAGGGCATCCATAATGCCGGCTAGTGTAAACACAGGTCGCACACGTGATGTCAGCATTTTTTGTCGCAGAAAGTGACGTTGCGGACCTTAAAACTCCGGTTTTGTCCGTCCACACGCAGACACCCAAAACGGAGAAAACGCAGATCTTCACTTTGGCCGGAGTTTTTAAAAAGATCTGTTTTCGTGTGAAAAAACTCCGTTTTGGTGTGGATGACAGGCCAAAATGTAGAAAAATATCTACGTTTTGGCAGATCCCCGGCTACGTGTGGACAGGGCCTTAATGCTACAGTTAGTGTGGTGTCAAAAACAAAACAGAGGACAGTTGGATTTAGCTTCTCTGTGAAACTCGACTGATCTGTATTGTTCATCAACACCACGACATATCGAGGTAACAGTTATAATGGCTTAGTTTTTTTCAAGGCAAAAATTGACCTACAGTAATTTCTTACGAAACCGAGTACAACTTACACCACTGAACACATCAGTTATGGTGAAATACATCCATATTACAACCAAATCAGTATGTTTAAAGATAGAGAAATCATCTAAAATGAGGTTATTGTGACCTCTCCAAGTTTCTGCATAGCATGGCTGTTGTGTTGGACTTTTGATAATCACATTTTTCAGAGATAATCAGGTCATTATTATTTTAACTTGGCTGAGAAAGCCTAACACAGAAGGACTGGGACAGAAAATCAGCACGCTGACCAGCAGGTGAACTACCAGCTGTTTCAGACACAACAGATTTGTCTCGTCTTTACTGTCCACGAAATGTTGACCGTTTCAGAGTCGTTTCAGAGTTGTTTGTGTGAGACATTACATTTGAACAATTGTTGAATTTTTTTCATTTAGTATAGTGAGTTTGGCAAAGAATGCAGGTCGGAGAATAGCACAGTCATTCAAAATAGTCACAATTGATAATTGGCTCTGGAGCATGGGGGGGGGGGGGGGGGGGGGGGTGCTGTTAGACAACAAAAGGTTTTATGAATATTTTGCCAAAATCAAATCCAAGCCTTTTCATAATGAACTATAAAGATTCTCCAGCACCTCTCGTAGGTAATAACTGACATGAAAAACACAGGATTGCTCACAATTATTGTCTCAACCGTCTCAAAAATGTAAATGTTATTGTTGTACAAACCCTTTCGGTTACAGTCCTGATGACTTTCAAGCACTTTATTTAAAATCCAAATATTTTCACAACCTGGAAAAAATAAAAACCATTAAAATTAGAACCTAGTGCTTGTTTTTTATTCAAACATCCTTCTAGTTTTTAAAAATTATTTGGTTTCTTAATTTGTTCAATGGGGATAAAAATATGTTGGTACTCAAAAGTGCTTCACTAAAGGTCAAAAGGTTGCTTGGTGATCATTTCACAGCAGGGAGTCAGGCAGGTTGGTTAAATGACTTTAAAAGTGATCAGCTGTTTTAGATGTCCTCTGTTCAATTTAAATCTGAAGCAATGGAAATGAGACTCCTAAACATATGCAGTTGGTGCTAAATATACCTTTTTTTTTACCTGGGTGTCTTGTCCAATGTAGCATTTGGGCTCTTTCTCAGAGCTTGCTTTCAACAGCTGATAACGCTAAGTTGCTCAAAGTTAAGGCCGGGGACACACTGGCCACGGAAGCGCCGCGAAAATGGGACCGCCTTCATTCGGCGCCCTTGTTAAGCTATTCTATAGACCACATGGGCCGCCGAAGCGCCGCGAATCGCCTCGCGCCGGCGCTCCAGCCCGCGCCGTGCAGCGATCATTTCGGCGTTGGCTCTATTTTTTTCGCGAGCCGCGGGTGAATCGCGTCAATTCTGGCAGGAAGTCAAACGTAGACGTAAGAGGCAGGCCGGTAAAGTTAACAAAATAAAGCATTTCAAAATAAAATTCCGCAATAGTCAAATGTGTTCGTAAACAGACACTGCAGAAAAACCACACGAACACGCACACACATACACACACATCGAACTTGTGTGCGTGTGTGACCACGTGAAGGGGGGAGTGGTTTTGGGTGTCTTTTCACCGGAGCAAACAGGACAGAGAGGCAGAAAGTCTGAGGCAAGCAGTTAGGATGATGACTTTAAATTAATTATGGAAAATGAGAAACACAAGGAGCTGTACGACCCCCGAAAAACATGATTGTTTACGTACCCATGTCGGAAGAAACTGCTAGGATACAGCTGCAGAATTGGAGCGGGTTCCAAGAGATTCACCTGGCAGAAACAACTCATACCATAGGTTCACACACACACGCGCGCGCGCGCACGCGCACAAACACTCAAACGTAGGAAAAGAGCTGAGAAAAGGCAGAGAGGAAATGGAGGACACCAAGTGTTTAAAAGAAAAACTACAGCTGAGCCGAGGCGCGCCTCGACTGGGGCGCGTCTGATCTGAACTGAGAAGCGGCGAGCAGCGGCCGAATTTCGTGAGCGATTCGCTTCTCGGCGCTTCGCGGCGCTTCCGCGGCCGGTGTGTCCCCGGCGTAAAGTGGTTTGCTGGTGCACACTAGACTGCAGCTTGTCGTGTGGCGCATTAGGTGCTGACAGATGGGATTGAGAGCATGGGGAACCAATGATTTATTGCTGCGTCTGGGACATTTAAAGTGGCGCGACTGCTAAATCTAGAGGGATCATGATGCCAGGATAAATGAAAAAGAAAGATGAATAAACAGTGAATCAAACAAAAACAACCTTACAAGTTGTCAATTTTATTGTTGTGAGTTTTTATTGTATTTAAATAATACTAATTAGACCGGGAAATAAAAAAAGAGAATAAAGTGAGAAGTAAATGAAGCAACAAGTAGAGGGCAAAAGCTGTAGGTGTAAAGAAAGCTAACAGAATGAACTGTGTTTTAGACAGATGTCTCAGATCTGGGAAGATACAGATACTAATGAAAAACATTTGTATTGTTGGCTTGTAAAATGCATTATACAAATGTGTTTTAAATTGTATTCATTCTGGATTAAATTTGAAGTTTGGCTGCAGAATAGACACAGATAAATAGTGATAGTCAATCTATGGAAATATTGTGTGACATGATTAGTGCTAAAGAAACTTTATTGTCTTTTAAAAAGCTAAATTATTTCTTAACATGTTTTGCGGAGTTCAGGTTAACACACAATTCTATAATCTTTAAAAGTGAATCAGAAGAAAATGTGTTTTAAAAAAGTTGTGTCAAATATTTTGATTTAAATTTATAACTCAATCAAAAACACTGAACTCTCTCAGGCTCAAAATAAGTTTTGATGAAAGGACGAACAACTAAGTCCTTCAGGGGTACTTCTGAGTTATACGTATGTGGAGTAACCAGGTAGGTAGGTTTTAACGTTGCAAATCTGCAGCGCCTGCCCCCAGAGGGTTAAAGGACCTGCTAACTTATTTTTATACATTAGATGGTGTTCTGCGGGGTGGAGCCAAGTGTATGTTTGCGTAGGGCAATGGTTCCCAAACCTTTTCTGCTGGTCCCCCTTGTACAAGAAAAACATTTCATTCAGAGTTATAGATGAAATGTTATCGAGTAAAACGAGCAGTCCAGAAGTAATTTATTTTACCCCATAAGAACCCATGGTATCCTGTTGTTTTACTCTAATATCGGGTAAAGCAAGCTAGAGGCTAATGGTGAGCTAACAATGCTAACAGTGAATTAGCAACAACTAGTCTGCTTTAAAAATGTCTCAAGCCTCTTTTTTCCAATTACCAACAACTCGATATTACAGTGAAACCAATTCATCTACAAATGTGACCACAGGATGTAATTTTTACTTCATTCTTATTTCATGCACACTTAAAGGTGTTGAACACTTGTTTAATCGATACATCTGCTTTGGTCTCTAGTAGGAACAAATGCCTTGCAAGTCATATTCGGAAGTTGATGTTTTATCTCCACAATCCCGGAGGAGTTCTGCTGTGTGGTGGAGCTAGCTAACTGCTAGCAATAGCAGTCGGCTTCTACTAGTAGAGCTCTTCTCTGCTGTTTTCTGGGCCCTAAAACAACAGCAGCCGTCCTGTTGTGAGTCAAGATGGCAGGGTTTCCCCCAGCGCTTTATAAGCCTGGTGGTCCGCCAGGCTTTGCTTGGCCACCCACCAGGTCATGCCCCGCTCCCCTCCCCGACCCTACCGTGACCACTGGCACAAACGGCGCAACGAAACTAGAGCCCTCCATCAGCTGATACTGGTGAGAAACAGTAGCGGAACGTGTGCAACCACCCCACCCCAACTCTCACGGAGGAGCGCTGCGGGACGGAGCATTTTCCTGATCAGAAAACCCCTTCGCTGCCAGTGTTTTTCAGCATTTTTACAGTTTTTTTTTAAAGAGTCACAGAATGCTGCGTGCTATGATGATGTCAACACCAAAAGTAGCAAAACAAAGAGGAGACCCACCTCTTACATCAGGAAGAATCCGCGTGATTCGAGCGTTATCCGTTCTTTTATCCGTTGTGGAATTGTAATCGGCAGAAGCTTTCCCGGTTCGCGCCTCACTTTTTTTTTACAACAGCGGCCCAAAACAATCTCCTAACACATGGATTTTCTACTTACGGATCACGTGACATATGTGGCTGAAGATCGGCTTTAGAGCTGAGATGTTAGTTCTCACAGTATGGGGGCTCGTCCCGACGCCCACTAATGCCAGTGAATGAGTTAATCATCTATTATTATTCTTGTTTTACTATTATTATTATTATTATTATTATTATTATTATTATTATTATTATTATTAGTGGTGGTAATAATAATAGTGGTAGTAGTCCTGTTCCCTTTTTTATTATTTAAAATGCTCAATTTTACTTTTTGGAACAGTGACAAATACAAGGAGTGATGATGACTTAAGGCTGTCACTAAATGAACACATATGTACACACAATTTACTTTATATGTGGAACTGGTCAGTGTGTAATCAGTCACTCAAACTGTTGATGGAGCAGTTCACATGGAAACTCCCAGGGGAGCTGTGTGAGCATGAAGACCATCAGTCTCCCCCTAATGATGGTCCAACCTCACAACTCCTATTTAGTTTTATGTGCCACATTCAGCTAACTGTGACATCTGTGTGCTTGCTATCACACTCCCAAAATCTTTCTCTGTGCCGCTCACAGTTTTGCAAAGCTGCGCCCTTTCACCTGCCATGGCTTCTGCCTATGGCTATATTCTACCCAGGCTCCCTTGACCCAAGCTGGTAATGCATTACGCCCCAGATCAATTGATAGATTGGCCCTGTCTGAGCTGCCGTAACTAAATCAGCTGCTCCTGATGATTCAGCACCGGCCGGGGAGCCGGGCCTGCTGTCACTAATCACAGATCACCAGCAGCAGAGACAGGTATGGACATTCTCCTGTCACTTGAACCTAATTTATTGCCAGCAACCACATTGATTAACCTTGTGCTGTGGTTCAAGCTTCCGATAAAAATTGGTGTGTTGGTAGGGAGGGGGCGCTTATGAAGATGGAGGAGGAAACATAGAGGCAACTGGATGTTTACACAACGTCAGTAAACTTAAAATACAGCACGGACTATAAAATCAGGAGCTATTCGGGTGGCTAAGGGTTGCTAATCATCTCTGTGAAGCAGTGATTTTGTACTGACCTGACACGTTTCTCTCTAACTGAAAAAACTTAAGGCTAAGCACCGAGAAACTTTTCCACAACTCCCTCTGAACATGTAGAAGGCATGGTGCAAATGTCAACAATCCATCTTTCATGATAGGCCAGTCAGTGCTGAAGCTTCAATTATGTCATACCAATTTATTTGCATAGCACTTTCAGACACAACAGGAGGGTTGTACAAAGTGCTGAACAGTAGCAAAACATGAAAGCAGGACAACACATCGACTAATTAAAAGTTCCATAAAAAAACACAAGGAGCATAACACACACACACACACACACACACACACACACACACAAAGTAGTTCTAGAATCCTAAGAATAAAACCACATAAGAAAAGGGGGAGGGGGCTCGATGAATTTTGAGAGGCAGAGCATTCCACGGCGTGGACGCAAAAACCGACAACACTTTGTCACTGCGAGTCTCACGAGATCTCGGGACCACCAGGAGGAGCTGGCCAGCTGAGCTGAGTGAGCGCAAGGGGCGATAAGGGGAGAGGAGAGATGTGACATAAGAGGGAGCCAGTCCATCAAATGACTTAAAAACAAAAAAACAGGATCTTAAAAGGGACACATAATTCAACTGGGAGCCAAAAGAGCTTTAAAAACTGGGAAGATGGAGTGTCGTCTGTCCAAACGTGTTAAGATCCTTGCAGCAGCATTTTGTATCACCTGCAGGCGGTGAACACTTGACTTATTGACGCCATACAGGAGGGCGTTAACGGTAGTCGAGGTGGGATGTTACAAAAGCATGAATGACAGTTCCAAGTTGGTGCTTATTAATTATAGATTTGAGTTTAGAAATATGTCTGATTTCGAAAAAACACAATTTTACCACTAAGTTTACCAGAGAATCCAGTTTAAGTTTGGAATCAATTGTTACACCAAGGTTCACAGCTGAAGATTTTAGAGAAGGAGCCAAGGGATTAAGTCCAGGGGGGGGGGGGGGGGGGAGGAATAGGTTCATTCAGGCAAAGGAAAAGCCAATTCTTCCCACAATTAACACAAAAACACACAACCATCGATGCCATAGGTTTAGATAGCAGGAAAAGAATAAAGTAAAAATTCTCATTGTGTGGTTGGTTAGGATATGATCTGCAGTAGATTTTCTATTTGCTCTAACTGACAAAGGTTGTGGTTGTTTAAAATCTTAATAAATAAAGTATATACATCATAACATATCAATAATATTTATGGAGGAACAAAGTTAAAAAGTGCGATTTACTTCTAGTGTGCTGTTGAGTGATTTTAGGTTGTACTCTGAAATAGTAGAAGTTATTGTAAATAATCTGTCAATGCTTTTTAATACACAAATCATTTCTGTTCAGTATTTTAGTCTTATTTTCCTGTTTTTATATGTTTTTATTTACCCTGTGTGAAAATGCATGTTGGCTTTACCCTGAACTGCTGATAGTACACCTCAATTCCCCTACTGAGTGACACTGAAAAATAATCCATTCTATTTAAATTTGTATTTCTAACCCATATTCCACACTGGAAACATGGACGTTCAAACCGTTCATCGACAGTCAACATGATCGGTTTACTCGCGAGCTCCAATGCAGTCCAGTACACACCGGAAAAGTCTTGGCTTCCTCGCGGTACTCCTCACTGGACTCAGGAGATCACAAAATCCCTTGAGACTTCAAAGGTCACGGTTTGTTTACGCCACCCACCAATAAACCAAAAAGATGGAATCACATTTGATATCACTGTTTGATGTCATATATGATGTTGTTCCTCTTCACTGCCAGGATTAAAGCCATGAAAAACTCACTGATGCACATCTCCAAAGAAACTGGAAGTAAACAAAGTTGTGAGGTCACACGTTGTGAGGTCACACGTTGTGAGGTCACACGTAGACGCAAATGGGACCACAGGTGCTCCCATTTGCGTATCTGTGTTCAAATGCTTGTAAAACTGAAACTTTATAAGATAGAACAAAAACATTTTTTGCATAATAAACCGAAGGAGTTACGCTTATATCTCACATACTGAACATGTCACAGAGCGCTGCGTATTTCCCCTAATGAGTTTGCAAAAAACAACCAAAATGTGCAAATAAGAAAAGCGTTTTCATTCAGACACAGACACGGTTTTGTTCTGATCTGCAGCTCACAG
Source organism: Nothobranchius furzeri (assembly GCF_043380555.1). Classification (NCBI taxonomy): domain Eukaryota; kingdom Metazoa; phylum Chordata; class Actinopteri; order Cyprinodontiformes; family Nothobranchiidae; genus Nothobranchius; species Nothobranchius furzeri. The sequence continues at coordinate 78,601,846 of NC_091746.1, read as the reverse complement.
GGCTTCACACGCTAGAATAAACATCGTCACGTTGTCAACATGAACTGTAACATGATTATCACTCACCCAATCACCTGCTTTGACATCATTTTCCCGCGAACTGTAGTTCTTTGTAGTCCCAGTCTTTCGGACTTTTCTTGTGCTTTTTCGCAATAATACGTTTAGACAAACACATCACACACCACTACGAACTTCCAACGCACTCACACACCACTACGAATGTTTTCATGAATCACAGAGCCGCCAAACGGTACATCTTCCCTCCTCGAAGCAGTTGACGCCATTACGGCACCAGGTCATGTTTTACTTTCAGTTTCCTCACGTATATATTCATGCAATATTCTTTATTATTGTTATTATTAGTGAGAGAAAAGGAAAACTATGTACAACTGAAAAATTTGTAACAAATATTCAACATTAGAATGTTAAGACTCCTGCAGATTATTATGTTTTTGTTTCTGTTACAGTTGATATAAACGAGTGTATCTCAGAAACTATTTTATGGAAGCACTTTTTGTGGTTGTTCGAAAGGATTGTGTGCAACTTTTGTTCATTGACAATTTTGAGGGATAAAGGTGTGGCCTTTCTTTATAATGAAAAATATGTATGAAAACAAACGATTTTCAGTTTCTGTATGGATAATAGCATTTTTTAGTAAAATATTTTGTTGCTATGAGCACTTTGCATAGATATTAAAATTTAGAATGTAATGGTTGTATTAATTTATAGAAAGTTGAAATACTCTAAAAAATGGCACCACAGCATGTAAAAATGTAGATATAAGTTCTGGCGAACTTGTTGTATGGCAGGTCTTAAAGGGTTAACTGCAGAAATTAATGTGTCTCAGAAGTGGCACGTGGCAAAAATAGAACCTGATTCCTTCTTTAGCGGTGTGGCGTGGTGAGCCACTTCTAACCCTAACCCTCAGACTATAATGGATTTTAATTTGAACCAATGATGTTCCTCTGCCGTTACGCACTACTAATGCTTCCAGTGTGAAGTAAGGCTAAGATAAGGTAGTTGTCAATAAGATTCTATAATATGCTATTTTTATCAACTTACTTAGGTTAAAACAGAAGAATGTGAACTTTTTGTTCACCCCTTGATTACTGATTAAGGCTTTTAAAGCTGTTTTTCGGTCCTCTAAATAACATATTTTAGTAACTGGTTCAGTAACAAACAACAAAAAAGCCTTTTGTTGACAATGCCTCTATGATTTGCTCTCAGTTCCTAGCTTGGACAGCCAGAGGCTGTCAACAATCTCGCAGATGTAGCTTCTGAAACACAACTCATGGACCTAATGAACCAAAGAACAATTACTTGAGCACAAAGCTGCCATGACTTAAGAGAGAAAAAAGCTTGTGGGTGGTCAAGATAAAAAACTAAATGGCTTTATTTTTTTAAGTGCCAGAAGAAACTAAAATATTGAATATTCAAACATTTCTTAACAATACTTTCTTTTCGGTGATCTTGTATTATTTTACAGGACATTTTTTAATTAAAAATGCATTAGTGGGTGGTAGAATATAAACATTATTACAACAACAAAGGATCCAGTGAAGGAAATCCAAGTTTATCTGACATAGAGTCTAAAAATTAACTGACATCTCTCCAACTGTATCTGGTATCAAAAACTCCTGATCCCATCTACTCATCTGACAAGCTCAGTTCCATCCAATCATAGCAATGGTTTGCTCATGACAGCAGACTGAGAAGTTGTCAATCTCAGATTCAGAAAAGCAGGTGCTCGTTTTTCTCTTCCATAGCATGAATCATGTTCATAGTCAGCCAGGATTTGGTGCCTGCAGACACTGATAGACTAACCAGGAGCTAGCATACCAAGGACGTTTATCCACCACATTTTGAGATCCTATAAACTCTAGAATAAAAAATGGATTATTTTTGAATAACTTGAAACACATCATCATTGAAAGGAACAAACTGCAATTTTATAATGTTGAGCTTTGCTTGATAAACAAATTAAAACAGATATTTAAAGGGACTTTTTGGACTTGAATTTTTATGCTGGCGATTGCCCCCTCAGGCCAAAAGCGTAACGGCAGCTTCAATAGTAGGCTCTTGCACGAGGCGCGCATGCTGTACGTGCACACTCCTTAACGAAAGTAACAGCTGAGACAGTTCCGCGTGTGTGTGTGTGTGTGTGTGTGTGTGTGTGTGTGTGTGTGTGGCCCAGAGGACAGAGGACAGGTGAACACGCAGCTAATTAATTAAATAATTTGGTTCTATCCCTTTCTCTTCAGCACAGCCGACAAAGGTTTATGATGGGTCAGTCCTCCTGCATGCTCAGATCATTCCCTTCCCTTGCTTGAAAAATTGTTCCAAAATGAAAATTGAACCCACATCTTTTATATCCGTGAATTCAATGCCGTTCGGCAAGTCTCAAATCAAAATTTGGGCATTTTACTGTAAAAAATATACCATTAGTGTCAAAAAGAAACTCTAAATAAACTGTGTTCACATCCAGAATCGAACCCAGGTCTTCAGCATGAGAGTCAGACAACTTACAAGGTGAGCTACACTCTAGTAACATTCACAGTATCTATAACATTTATATCCTTGATAACAGCTGAAACAACGTTCAGAGAACGGTTCGGAGTGAAAATGGCTATTTTCTTGCTAATTTGCAGGAAATATCTAGAAGAAAGTTCTACAGAAAGTAGCTAAGTGTCCTCAGAAATGTAGCTAGCTTTGTCACTAGGCGTTAGGAACAGCGACTTTGTCGCTGAGTTGGCACTACCTCTCTCTCTGCTGCTAAAGCTACTGATAGCAAATGCTACGGGCGATGCCTGAGCGTGAACGCGCATGAAGCAGCCTGCTCGACCCGAGCATCTCTCTTTTTCTGTGATTTTATAGAAAAACAGGCAATCACAGTAAAAATGCCAGGGCTCATTCTACAGGACCAGGGCATTGCAGGAGAATACATGAAGAAGAAATTTATTATTTCTATGCATGTTTTGGCTGTCAAACTTCCATAACGTCCCTTTAAAGGCTCCCTATGAAAATGTGAAACTCATAATTGTTACTAAAACTAAAGAGGATTAGTGGACTCAACAGCTTAGACGTAAAAATTAAAATAGATATTTATGTATTAGTTTGTGTCGTGTTCGTGGTAAGATTCCGATTGCTCATTAGGTGTTTCAGAAACCTCTGTTTCAAAAAGCGAGCCATTTATGGGGAGTATTTCATAAAGATGTCCCTCTCCACAGAAGAACAAAAAGAATCAATACAATGGAAGTTTTGCTTTAGTTGCACACCATTCACAGGTGGCCTGTTGGATCCGAAATTACTGCACATTTTCAACAGGCATCAGAGGCCTTTGGGCAAACAACAAAGAATAAAATAGTAAAAAGTTTTTGTATTTTTTTTCCCCACATCATTGACATTATTTTTAAAAGCAACTTTTAAGCTCCGACTCTTTCGTTTTTTTCAATACATTTACTGTGGCCTCTAGTATGAATGAATGTCTCGTGAGTCCAAAACATTCCTGTTTTAGGAAGTAGACGTTAGCCAGAGGGGTGGGGGCAGACAACGGCAGGATTTGGAGACTTACTAACATAAATGATATCCGGACATCTTGCCTCTGACTGGGTAACAGGTGACGTTTTATCACGTTCAGTGTTTAGATGCACCGGCACCAGAGGAGTGAACAGACCCCCCCCCCCCAGGTGCCGTTGTGAGTGATTACCCCCAAGGCCCTAAGAGTGCATTTGCATGAATGTGGTTGGTGAAAATATTTAACTTGCTAAATAAAACAGGGGAACAAGTCACCACAGGACTGCAGAGATGGGAACCATTCACGCACCCCCTTAACTTACCCACACCCCAAGGCCCTATGTGCATGTGGTGATGTGATGGAGCAGGAGGGGGGAGATGTCTGAGGACCGGGAGGAAAGACCAGCTTGTTTGTTTAGAAGATTCTGAAGATGACTTACATCCCTTTTTTTAAATACGAAGGGTAAACTATAGAGCACAATAATATATAGTTACTGCTTTATACAGACTGAGAAAGCATAACAAGAATAAAAAAAAATTAAATTAATATATTCTAGTATCAAGAACAAACTTTAAAAAGAGTCAATATAACAGTCCATAAGATGGGTGTGTGATTAATGGGATTACTATCTTATGAGCTGCCATTAATGGAAAAATCTTTAGGAGTGTTAAATAAAATAACCTAATGATTCGTAGGTTGGTGACAGAGTATACAAGAACACCTATAATTACCATTGATTTAGACACAGCTTATGACCAGCATTTCACAAAGACGTGGTTTGAAGGAAATATATTAAATGTGAGCAACGGATAATCACCATCTTCCTCGGTCTCATGACCTTTAAACTGTTTTGCCGATAACATTGCTGTATTAAAAAGATATCTCATTAAATGAAGAGCTCAATGCAGTTTCCTCAAGAAAGTTATCATGTTAGCAGAGCTGGACGGTCAGTTACTGTGTGTTACTTATAACTGCTAAATATATTGTGGCCAGAAAATCTGACCATCTATATCACATTATATGTATTTATTTACTTGACTGAAATAATCAATAATGCGTGTTTAACTTAAAAAATGCTGCCATTAAAGGCCAAACCTTTACTAGATTATTATTAATATTATCAAATTGGACAATCAAAAAAATGTATTACATTAAAATAATAAAATAACAAAATTAAGTTTCCAAATTCTGTATGTAACAAAATGTTAATTTATAAAAATATTCAAAAGTGAATGTGATGTTTTTTTTTATTATTATTCAATCAATTAGTCAATCAATCAAGCTTTATTTATGTAGTGCTTTCCACCACCCTCAAAGGGTTCTGGACAAGAAAAGTGGCAAAGATAAAAGGAGCAAGTCATAAAAACATTAAAAACAAAATAAGAACATAGACATTTGTGAGGAAAATAAAATGCCAATTAGATAAAATTTAGATAAAAGAAAATTATAGTTCGTTAGTTAAAAGAAAGCTAAGAACAAAAAAATAAAAACCAGAAACCAAAAGCTTTAGGAGAAAGCCATCCTTTAACAATGACTCTTCAACCTGCTCTTAAAGACTGCCAGTGATGGGGACTGTTTGATTGTGAGTGGGAGCTGATTCCAGAGAGAGAGTGCAAGGACTTGAAAAGCCGATCACCACGAGTCTTAAATCGGGTGCGAGGAACGATAAGCAATTTCTGGTCAGCCGACCGTAATGACCTTGAGGGAACATGTTGTACTAAGAGGTCCGCTAAGTAGGTGGGGGCACTGCCTTGGAAAAACTTCAACACAAAAAGCAGAATTTTAAACTGTGCCCAGTATGAAACTGGGGGCCAGTGAACAGAATCCAGTACTGGAGAAATGTGGCCCCTTTTCCTAGTTCCAGTCAAAAAACTAGCAGCACTGTTCTGCTCTAATTGCAGGCGATGCACAATAGTCTGACCCAACTCAGCATAGAGGGAGTTACAGTAGTCAAGTCTAGAGATCACAAACGCATGGAGTACACGCTCCAAGTGAGTTCCGGAAAGAATAGGCTTGAGTTTAGTAAGGCGACGTAACTGAAAAAAAAAACAAGACCGAACTACTGAGTTGACAGAGTCCAATCTATGAGCAGAATCAAGTCTCACCCCCAGGCTAGTGACAGGGAAGAGAAGGTGCACAAATCAACAGTAGAATCTAGATCCGAGCTGCAGCTTGTGTGAAACATGAGAAATTCCGTTTTACGTTCATTAACATACAGGAAGTTAGCTACAAGCCATGCCTTGACCTCATTTACACAGGTCTCAAGGTTTAAAAAAGAAGCTCCGTTCCCCAGAGACAGTGGAGAATAGATCTGGCAGTCATCAGCATATAACTGGAACTTAATGCCATGTCTGCAAAAGATAGAACCTAACGTAACAAATAAATTGCAAAAAGCAGTGGTCCAAGAATTGAGCCCTGCAGAACCCCCAGCACAGAGCCTCCCAAGAGAGCTTCCTCCAATCTCACAGAACCTTCTACCATATAGGTAGCAACGAAACCAGTCAAGGCCAAACCCAGTGATCCCTACAAATAGTTCCAGGCGATCAAGCAGTGTACCATAGTCCACTGTGTCAAACGCTGCCGTAAGGTCCAATAAAAGAAGTGCCACAGAAAAACCCTGATCCAAAGATATATAAATGTCACTCAAGACCCTTAGTTGGGCCAATTCATTGCTGTGTCCAGGCCTAAATCCAGACTGGAAAGCCTCAAATAAATCAGAGTCAGATAAGTGAGATACCAGCTGCTGGTATCTCACCAGTGTATGGGTATTATTATTATTATTATTATTATTATTAGTTTTTGTTTTTACAATTTTTTCTACCTTGAAATTTTTATATATTTTTGTATATTTTTGTGGTCAGTTTTTTGTGTTTCTTGAACAGATTTTTTTCTTGAAATAGCCATAATTGATATAATTATAATTACAGTTATTTCTCATCAATAATCATAAATTTAGTGCCTCAATTGTTTTACTCATTCTAACAATATTTTACACGGGTTTTTCCCATTAGTTATTGAACATGCTACTTAGAAAAACTTGACTATATTTATTTTTTTATTCCAGATTTATATACACTAATAGTAAAACCCCAGCTGAGCCAGCTCAATGACCAAACTAAACATGCTGCCCAAGTATCAGATCCCAGATTAGTGTTACATTCTGATCTATCAGAATGAAGAATCCATTGTTCTTGTCACTTCAACACTTACGTTTTAACAGGCATATTAGGAGAAAATCTATACTTTTATGGGGTGGATGCGTGGAGAGGAGAAACACCTCAGTAAGCTGTGTTGTATCCATATTTCAAAACCCACGCTTAAAAAAAATGTATTCACATTTTTTATCTTACATTTTATTTCCCTTTTTGTCCATTTTATTATAATTTTAATTAATTATTTTGTTGTTTGTTTTTTTGTGAAACACCTTGTGATTTTTATCTTAAGAGGTGCTGTATTAAAAAAAATCATCTTATTCTTGACTCATCTTCCAAGTAAATGGCAACTTTGTATGTGGTTCCATTTTCATTGCAGATAAACGGTAAATGCTGGTGCATTATCCCTACAGATTTGTCAGAAAATGATTTCATGTGAAATATGTAGCCACAGAGTGATGTAAACATTTGCTAAACTAGCTGAAACTGTAGGAAAGTATGAACATGGTGGTAAACGCTGTGTGTGAAGTTGTTACACAAACACCAGCACACATAATGCATGGATATCAGACAGTTGAAAAGGAAACTCACATTGTTCATGTACTCGCTCAACAAGTCTTGAAGGGCCTGTCGAACCGCATTGCACTCAGCCACAATACGTTCGCGGCGGTCATCGCGTGTGCACGAGGAGTCGGCCATTAGTGCAGCACCACTGATGATGCTCTCCAAGCGCTCCTCCAAAGAGGGCCTGAAACGGGCCTCGCTGAATGTCAGTGGATCCAGGATGATCTTGTTCTGCAGGACAAAAAGGCACGTGTGAGGTCAGAACAGCAATACGGGTCCTGCTGGTCAAAAGGAAGATCGCTGTAGAAAGGCTGTATTCAGTTGTGAGTCATAAATCTGTTTATCTTTACTGACTTATAAAAAGTGTGTCAAGTGTTTTGTGAGAGTAATGCAGCAGTAAAAGACAGCAGCTTCTGCCTGGAGGGAGTAATCTGTCCAAACAGATCACAGACGTATCTGCTGACCACATTCAAAAGTATGTAGGTAGCCTGTGAACTTGTGTCCATGCTACAGATGTGGTAAGTTTTGGATGTCTGAATATAACAAATCGCTCTCATCAAGTATCCAAATTTAGTTATTTATGTTAAAACAAATAATTATCTTCACCCAGATATAAAATTGTGACTATACAAACTGTTATTACAGGGGGCTGTTGGGAACATTATTGTGAAGAAGCTGGTTAAATCAGATGTTTTTTCCAAGCTGGAGCCTCAATTTGTACTAAACAGTTGTCATTTCCTATAATGTAATTACTGTTTTGCTCACAGTGGTCACCATTTTGTACCAGCACATTTACCATATGTATTTATTATTATACGAACTATAATTGGGCTTTATTTTATGCCAAGGTAAGTAGAAAGCAGGCCTAAGCAATTACAAAGTGGGTGTAGGAAAGCATGAAAACAGATGTTTAGGGCACAAAGGGGCCAAGGATGCAAGGAAGGTACAACTTGGAGAAACCACACAAGTCCTGAGTAATGCACCCCCCCCCCCAGCACACACACACACACACACACACACACACACACACACACACACACACACACACACACAGACTAGAACATGTACCTTTATCTATTAAATTTACCATAATTTTACTTATATAATTAGTAAATAAAAGTGTTTAAAGTTTTATCAGACTGAAATTTCAAATACTTGCTTAGCTTAGCTGTTGGTTTTATTTTTTTAAATAATTAATTAAGATGTAGTCAAGTTGTAAGCTCGAATAAGGAGGACTCCCTAAGACAATGACAGTAAGCCATGAAGACTAAGAGGCGAATCTGGGGCTGGATAAAAAAGGTCAAACAAGGGGCAACTTGACTTGAAGATGATGATTTTAAAGTGAAACTGCACTAAAAACCTGGGTGCTAATTTTCCGACTGTGAGCTGGTAAACAGAATAATGAAGAAGGAAAGCGACTATAAACGCATTAGCTGTGTTCATTTATTCTATACACATTGGAATGAAAACAACAACTTAATGTGGAATATAATTATAAGAGAGCCAAAGTTAAAAATATTCTTTTCTACAACAACTTGCTAAGGTTTGCTTTCACAAGGAAAAAGGACACAGATGCAAGGGTCAGAATGTTAATGCAACTTAGTTTTGTCCTACTGTCATTTAAATATAGCAATTCCTTGACAACAAAACAAATGAAAGGGCCTGTACCGTGCTATTTCACACATTCCAGAGCAAAGACGTGCACAGTATATGATGAAATAGTACGGTTGGCACTATTGAGATGTCATTTTTTTATGAAAGTTCTTTTTGTGAGCTATTCCTTCAATCCGGAAAAAGCTTGGATTTGATCAGACCCTGCCTCCACCTGTGTGAATTCCACAATAGTACACAGCTGCAGACCCGGAGACCACAGATTCATGTCGTCTTGTCCCACTCAGCGATTGCAGAGTCCTATCCGAGAATTCTCAGCCAGCGGGTAGCGCACACACATACACACACGTACACACACGTACACACACCCAAAAAGCCCTGAAATGTATTTATTTTTACCATTTGGCGTGTATTGTTCCCAATCATAGAATAGTTTTGAAAGGTAATGTGTCAGAAATTAGAGAAGAGAGGAAAGAAATTTAGCACTGTGTGAATCCTAATGTGACAGAAATGCAGAGAAGATGAGTTTATGCGGGGAAACGGAAGTGTCTCTGGGGACTCAAATTATTATTCCACACTTGGTGTCAGTTTGCAATTATTATGGAGTTGAGAATAAACAGCAAAAAGAGAGGAAATGTTAGGCTAATAAAGGCTGGGGGGATTTAGGGAGTAATTGAAAATCACCCTCCAAGAAGTTCACAAACTGACTGCAAAGTATTTTTCAGTCCCAAACTATGTTGTTTTTGACATTTTTGTTTTCTTTTGAGTTCATTAGCAATTTTCTTGCTGTTGGCCTTTGCTTAAGATGCCAATTCACCAAATAATTTGCCAAATGCACAGAAGTCTGACAAAACGCTAAAATGTCCTTGAAGAAAAAATGTTAACTACCTTTGCTCCATTGTGCACACACTAAATTGAATCTGTTGTCTGAAATGATTGCACAATGCAAGAAAACAAACAAATAAGCAAAAGAAAAATATATGTTTTTTCTTTCATTTATGACTACTGCTGCAGTTGTCATTTAAAGGCTCGCTTCAGGATTATCGTTTTCGTCACTCTTCAGTTATCCTGCAGAAACGTTGTCTGCGGAAGCTTGATATTTTGTGTGAGGACATAATCTGATAACGAACGAACATCAAGACCAAAAGCAGCCTTCTGTTTGGCCGACAAAAAGTGCAGCCACTGCTTTGACCCTACTTTAAGGCACAAACCAGTGAAATAGGGCACATGTCGTATCAGCCTATGTCAAACACGCCTCCGAGGACTAACCGGTATTTGATGACAATTATTATGTCTGCAAGGAAAGTTCAGCTATTTTGAATATACCATTGTATTTATGAAGGTTCAAGAGCTCTCTGACTTTGACTTTTACTATGTCTGACAAAGTTTTCTTTTTCTATTTCATCCCACAATTCCCCAGAGGTGACATTAATCATACTCTACTCTGACTAATTTACCTATGAATGACATGTGACACAAGGTTAGATTACCGCTGGAGTTAGGCAGCAGCCCCTCGCAACTAGAGCGAGAAATAAGTGGTTCATAGATTTGCAAATGTAAGTATTCAGAAAAATAAAACTGGTTTAATCTTTAAAGTAAACAACACTTTTTTTTTGTTAAGTCATGAAATGCCCAAAAAGGCATTGGGCACTCATCCAACTTGGCACACATCAGCTGTGCGTAGTGAAATCTCCCTCTGTTACACAACAGAGTGCAACAACTCATCTCTCCACACTGAAAGTCATACGTCAACACTCTTCACTCTGAATAAGTGAAGACTCCATGATTTTACACTTATAAGTTAAAAAAAAATCACACGTGATGAATGAACAAGATGTTTAAATCAAATGTTTGAATAATCTGTTGCTCAAATCAATGAATTTGAAATGAATATTGTTCTTACAATGATCCATTTATATCACAAATCACTGTGTTTGATTTAACACGTTAATCATTGTTTACACTCATACACATTACAATAAGATACTCATTAGGTTAATGTGCACCTCACATAAGAGTTTTAAGACATTCTTATTCAAAGTGTTAAAAACGTCTTTGTATCTGAGGAGGGCGTGGCTTTCTGAGGGATGTTGGTAAATACTCAGAAACGTGTCAAATTCTCATTGGCCAAACTTGGCCACAACTCATAACATAGTGGTTTCATAAAACAAGAATTTCTTCCCGAGTAATTCAGTTTCTAGCTGACTCCCCATTCGGCCAAGTCGGGAAAGAAGCATTTTTGAAACCATTTTCTCATTTGACCTCCTGTCAAAGCCTCTCTGCAACGCTGCGGCTGATACCAGACAACTGGCTCTTCTAAGAGCCAAGCAAACATCCGCCTTAGACGCAAATATGCATTCCAGCTTCCTGCCTTCACGTCGAGGGATCTCAGACTGGACGGGTCCTATTGGAACTGTCTACGGGTATCAGAGTTTACACCACCGGCAGTGACCATCGACCCCCTGGATCGAACGAGAACTGTCACACCAAGGGTGTGTAGACTTGGTGCGACAGATTGTGTCTGATGAGGGTTTTAGATTTGTAGCTACCAATGAAGGAGAAATATTGGAGCCAGAAAAGGAGATAGTGGTTATGGTTAATGATTGGTCTGGTGAGGAACTGCAGCCAAAATGCCTTTGGGCACACATCAGCTGTGCGTAGTGAAATCTCTCTCTGTTACACAACAGAGTGCAACAACTCATCTCCCCACACTTCCTCAGTTTTATCCTCAACTAAAAGGCCATCTGTGTAAGCCCATTCCCATTTCTCTAAATGAAAACAACTAAAGTTGCATCGGCAAAAAGTGGCCAGCTGTGAACACATGAGTGTGAGATACTGTGCACCATTTCACAGAAACACAGGCCACATGTGGACAAATCCAACAAGCTGGCTGTATATCCTAGAGGTGTAAGTGATATAATACATCATATGAGCATCCTATAACTGACTAAATATCCTGTTTATCTACTTTACAAACAGCTGCAATGAAAACAGCCTGACTTAATTAGTAATATAAGCTATTTACCAACATTTATGTGTTCTCAAAAATTTACAAAAATTACTTAACTCATTCACTACCATTGTCGACAAAAGTCGTCATTTTAAATCCAACCCTTCACTGCATGTTTTTACTGTGTGGGCATCGGAACGAACCCCCGCACCATGAGAACAAACATCTCAACTCTAAAGCTGATCTGTCACACGTCACGTGATCTGTAAGCAGAAAATCCATGTGTTAGGAGATCGTTTTGGGCTGCTGCTGTAAATAAAAATTGAGGCGCGAACAGGAAAAGCTTCTGCCGATCACAATTCAACAATGGATTATGAAAGAACGAATTAAGCTCGAAGCGCGCGGATTCTTCCTGATGTAAGAGGTGAGTCTCCACTTTGTTTTGGTTGTTTTGGTGTCAACATCATCCTAGAGCACAACGTTCTGTCACTCTTAAAAAAACAGCAAAAACGGTGAGAAACACTGGCAGCGAAGGGCTTTACCCATCAGAAAATGGTTGGCAGCGAATTTGTTAATTGACTTTCCCAAATATTTTATACAAATACTGTCTTGGCAGACAGCTTAAAGGACAGGTTTATAAAGCAGTGTTTGAATGAGACATCATGCTTTTTTTTTTTTTATTGAAGCCATTTTAGAACAGCAGTAATCCACTTGGGTCCCAGCTGCATTCAGACTAGTCATTAGCTCATCAGTCTTGTTGGACTTCAACTTCTATTCCTACAAACCAAGGGCTCTTCCAAAAGCTTAGAACTTCATACAAATTCCACTTCAAAAGGGTTAAACTATACCTTTAACAGCACATCTAAAATCATGGCCCTTTGTTTTACTTCATGTATCTGCATGGACGTAATTTTGGGGGGGGGACAGGGGGGACATGTCTCCCCCCCCCCCCCACTTTTTCCAAAGTCAAGTTTTGACCCCTGCACTTTTTACCATCCAAAAACAATATTACACTATACTAAATTGACACTGGTTGAGCTGTAGGACCAAGTGGAAAGCAACCGTTTGTGTTGAAGCCGGTTTCCCATTAGAACATATTGTAAAGATACCCCCCCCTCCCCCTCCTCCCCTGTGTCCCCCCCACTTCTAAAGTGAAAATTACGTCCTTGTGTATCTGGAAACTAAAACAGTGTTCCATTGTTGAAGAAAACTTAAGTCTATCGGGCTATCTTGAAGACAGTGGCATTCCAACTTGAGAGTTATCACCATGGAGGAAATTACCGTAAATCCTCTAATACAGAACGGTATTCAATTAAAGGCCGGGTCTCCAATTTTGGCCGGTACCGGAGTTGGCGGAGGTGAATAATGGCCGGTCTCTTATTGTGGCCGGGTGGAATGTGGTAACAAGCAAGTACGGGGCGATCGTTCATGTCAGTTCATTTCCTTTAATGTTTTCTGTCTTTTATTTGCGCCTGATGTGTTTCGCTGCTGTGGAGCGGGGCACATCACCTTGTCCTCCGACGCACTGATCACTGATGCGGCCGGCAAGCAGCAAGCACTCCGCTGTTTTTGCGGTCGGTAATCTGCCTCCTGAGCACGGCCATAGTAACAATCAGGTGTTGCCAAATTATTTAACACGCGATCGTTCATGTCGGTTCATTTCCTTTGATGTTTTCTGTCTTTTATTTGCGCCTGATGCGTTTCACTATGGAGCGGGGCGCACCGATCACTCGCAAGCAGCGAGCACTCCGCTGTTTTTGCGGTCGGTAGATCTTTTAGAACTGCAGTTCAAAGGTAACTCATAAGGTGAATATATATGAACCCAGGTAGCAGTTTTTCTTTAGGACTGAGAGGAGATGCAGGAAGATAATAAACAGGCAGGACAGAAAAATAGTCAAATAAAAACAAGTTAGTTTTTGTACCTGCTGGTTGCAACAAACATACACCATTGAAGGTAATCAGAAGTGAGGAACAGAAAATGAAATAATTATTTTAATGTTTAGAGCAGCAGGAACACCAAGAGGCTGCAGGCGCATCAGTGAGTTTGCAGCCGCTGCGCAGGGGGAGGGGGGAGAGGACTGAAGCAGAAACTACCGTTGTTAAAAGAAATGTGTTTAACTTTGAAAATGTGGGCGCAATATTAATTGTCAAAAACTCCAGCGAACCATTAGTTCATTTTGCTCAAATAGAAATAGAGGCCTGCCTCTAATTCTGGCCCTCCTTCCAATAAAGGCCTGGAGCTTGATGAGCTCGAGTCAAATACAGGCCCGGGCCTGTATTAGAGGATTTATGGTACATTTTAAAAAAACAACATCTATTTAAGAACTTTTTCTCATTGCACTGGTTTCAAGTGAAGAGCTGGAAAAATAAAATAAAGAAACTAAGGAACGTAGCCAGCAGGAGTATTTACCAGTATACCATAAGACAGCATGATCTTAAAGAAACTGGAATACTTTAACTTGTGAAAGACAGTAACCCCAAAATTCCACTATCTCCGCTCCGCTCCGCCCCGCCCCCGCCCTCCGCTGCCGCTCGCTTCCGAACGCAAATTATACTGGTACCCGCTCTACAACGGCTCCACTCCGGTGCGGAGACCTGAGGTGCGTAAACAGGCATGCGCGGGATTTTCGAGATCTTGCGATACAGTCCGAGCAATAAACGCGGAAGTTAGATCCACACACCCGTTGTGTGGGAGAAGCATCGAAATGAACTGTTTAATCTGCCCATCATTTGTGTTGAGAGATCAGCAGTGTTTGGATCAACAAAGGGTGACTACTTTCATATTAGAAACTGTATTTATGGCTTATTTTTGTGCATTTAAAGTTCAACCGCTATTGATAGTTGTTAAAAGTTGTTAAACCTGCGCATATGAAACAAAAACGCTTTTTGTTATCGATTTATTGTGAAATAATGGAAGCTGTGCTTGCTCCTTTTCCTGTTGGGCGGTTGTAGTTTCTGTCCATTGACTGCGGAGGTGCTCCGGCATCCGGCAAAAATAGAATCAATCCTATTTTTGCCAGATGGCGGGATGGCGGAACGGCGGGCGGCGCACTGCCCACAGAGATTTTAAAGTTTACTCCTCTTAAATCATTAGCACGGTCAACAAAAACAAGCTTATACACACTTAATGATTCTGTGATGAGTAGGCTTGGGCGTTACTATGTTATACCCTATACAGCCAGTGTTTACAAATAGCAACAGTATCAGTGTTAATACCGTCATGAAAAAATGCAATGCATTTAGGAGATGATGATTAAATATAAAAAAAAGCTATTTAATGTGTAAAACTGATGTGGTTGAAATTTCATTTTTACTTAAATAATTTAATATGTTTTGGTCGACCTTTGGAGATGTTCCATAAAGTTTATGAACATGACGTCATCATGTGACCGCACGGAAGAGAAAGAGATGCATCAGGGAGAAAGAGCGCAGGTCCTGCACTTGGTATCAAAAAATAACAATTTCCGCAGTTTGGGAGTATTTGGGGTTCCAAGCAAATGATAAAGGAGAGCTAGTGTTCCGTCAATCCGCGTTTCCCCATCAACGAGTGTTCCCCATGCAATACAGAGGTGTTGGCAAGACTGCAGTTCCTGTCAGAGAAATGCTCCGTTTTGAACCTGTTACTTAAGGACACGACAAATCACTTTTCTGGTGGGAGTACGATGCTAGCCGTCTTCCCCAGATGTCGTGACTGGCTCAAACACACATGTGTCTGTGCCACAAGCTCACCATCGGAGCGGGTTTTCAGCACCGCAGGAAAAGTTGTCGGTCCACAACGTGCAACACTGAAGCTGGAAAAATAAACATACTACTTTTTCTGGCAAAAAAGTATTTTAATAAGCTGAATTTTTAATATGAAAGTTGTTCTTAAGTGTTATGTTGTTATTTTTTAAGTAGTAATAGTGTTAGAAGATTCAGTTTCTGAATGGTGAAGGTCCAAGGAAGCCAAGTCTGGTAATGCCACGCGAGTCTTATGTCATAAGTTTTAATTTGTCACAGTAAAAGGCACACTTGGCAGTTTTGCTTGCTTTTAGCACCCCCTGGTGTCCGTTATCAAGTATGTGGTCAAACCAAAAACAAAACTTATCTCCTTGCTGTGCGTTCATCTTTTTAACACCTTAATCTAACTGCTGAAATGTCTCCCCCTCCATCATTGGTTTCTATAGGAGTGGTTCACCATGAAATGAAACAAATCATCTGTGTTCATGATCTAAAACATGCAGGAGACCTGCTGGAACCAGACTGCAGCGCCCGATATGTCAGCTCCAAGTCCAACAGGTGGCAGGCAGTCTGAAGTTGCAAATGCAGTATTCTGGCCACAGGAGCAGTGGGGATCTGATTGACATTTTATTAACCATGTAAAGGGTCATTTTAGCACATACGGGCTCAAGAAAATGATTTAAAAATATAAAAAAGAACACACACACACACACACACACACATTAACTTGTGTGAGACGAAGCAGTGAAGTTTATGATACTCAGCGAACCATGCTTTTATATTCAGAACTCTGATAAGTTCTGAGTGTGTGCTGTAATGTTTATGACTGTAACAGCAGCACACAGACAGAGCCATAAATCATTGAGTTGTAGCACAGTAAAGCAAACAAGAACATTTCTACCTATGGAACACAGTTGGAGACATGCCCAGTGTCTCTGCCAGTGGACACCACCCGTCAAAAGCTTGGACAGACCTACCAAAGAATCCAGTCAGCTGAAATGTCATGTGAGGTAACAATCGTATTTAAATCAAGTCCATAAAAGCAAGAGCGCTGTTGAGATAAATAGTATTAAATCGAAGACTGCAACAGAAAGCTCGCCAAAATAAAACTCTGCAAAACAGGCTGGTTTTTATTTATTATATATATAGCAAATTTGTTTTACTGGCAAATAAAATGATTCATCAGCTGCTTCAACTTTTTGAACTAATCTTTTATGAACAGAGTGCAAATATTTGTAAAGAATTGTTTCATGCATGAAACGATAAATTTATGTTAATCTCAACAGGATTGCAATGCGTTTGTGGCATTTTGTAGAGAACAAAAAATACTTTTCTTACTAATAAAAGAAAACACTAACTAGGTAAACCAATGGCTGTACAGCTTATTCACTGTGTGAACAGATACCATGTGCAGATCCAGTTAGCTGACATGCATGTGAATTTTAGAAGAGCACTTTTATGTAAGATTCGAGTGTCTGTTGTCAATGCTTCTTTTACACTGCAGTTTGCTCATGTATCTAGATATATTCCCTTTTTAACTGTTGCCCATTTTTCCTTTTTCTAAAGCTTTCTTTTTTTAAAAGCACAATTAAGCTTTCATTACAAAAACTAAAAGCTTACCAAAGTAGACAAATAAAAGATGTCCTTGAGAGGAAAAAATGTGCAAGAAGTCTTTGGCAAGAAGCCTCAAAGTTCTTTTTACCAGTGAGATGTTAATTGGTGGAGGTGGTAGTAATTATGTCAGGTACAATAAATAAATAAATAAATAAATAAATAAATAAATAGACTATGACAGCAACTGCACATCTGTCAGTGTACTGAGGCTTGAATAAAGCCAACTGAAGTGTATTGTTCTGATGATCTTTATTTACCACAACCATCTTTTCATGGTCAGGAACAGTGTTGGGAGTAATGCGGTACAAAAGTAATTAATTACTGTAATGCATTGCTTTTTGCTGTAATGTGGTAATGTAAGGCATTACAGGGAAAGAAAATGGTAATATTTACTCGGTACAATTGTCAGTAACGCGGTAATTACAATGCATTTTTAAACCCAGAATCAAGATGTGTTCCTTAAAAATTCAAATTGCGGGAAACCCGAAGAAAGATCCAGTATCTGCATATATGACGTCATTTATGGACTCAGCTTTGCGGGCAGAGAGGACGCCACGGTAATGGCTCAACTACTCCAGCTGCGTTCTGCACACGGCCGCTGTAACATTCACAAAATCGCTCCGCTAAAACAAAATAATTCACTTGCGATCGTTCATATCGGCGCATATTCTCTGGTATTTTGTGCTTTTCTGACGTGCTTTGCCTCAGCTGAGTTCATAATCTGTGCCCCGGTGATTTCAACTCATTACTGCTGGAGCGCCGCGCATGTGAAGATCCCTTTGGCTGATCGTTAGAAAGTAGGAAGTCTAGGAAACAGTTTTTTCTGGAAGACGGAGAAAACATGCAGCATGCAGGAAGGTTAGAGAGAGAAAGGGCAGGAAATTATTCAAATAAAATCAAGAAAAAAAAATAAAAAGTAGGTAGATTTATCCCCAAAACACATTTTTACCAGTGAAAAGCAATAATATATAAGCATTTAATATGTATACATGTGATAGAATCAGATCACCCCAGAAGTCAGTCCCACATCCAGGGCCGTATCAAGGCATTTGGGGACCAAGGCAAATATAGGCTTGGAGCCCCCACCACCTCTCTCCCTGCTCAGTTAATATAAGATGGCAGCGTGCTGAGAGTACAGATTGTTGTTGCTTTCATTTAATAAACAATCATTTTAATTCACTGTTATTATATCTGACTGTTTTTAACAGCAATCCTAGCTCAGACACCACATCACCTTCCACATACCTGTATATGTCATGAGCTCACTGAGCGTCAGATTACCAGATTCATATTGAAGTTGTTTTGGTGAAAGTAACTTAAAGTAATGCAAAAGTAGTGTAATGCCTTACATTTTAAAATCAGTAATATTGTAATGTAATGAATTACTTTAAAATGAGGGTAACAAGCAATAAATAATGCATTACAGTTTTGAAGTTACTTGCCCAACACTGGTCAGGAATATTCATAAAGCAAATTCTAAACACTCGTGACCGTGGCCTTCACGGTTTAACGGGGTCAGAGATGACAATAAGTGATACCTGAAGGTTTCCTCCACGTTTTTATTGTACAAAGGGAGCTAGCTTTTTGTATGACATTTCCATCCAAGTTAGATGACTTATCTGTGTCAGTACGACTCAGTTCTGTGACAGTGTACAGAATAACGAGTTCAACTTTGGACAGCTGTGAAGTTGTCTGCCTCTGATAGAAGACACCACACAGAGAAAGTAAGGAAGCGTGAGTTCTTGCACTTTGGGATGAGCATCCAAAAGATGGATTAAAATTAAATGATACAACCATGTTTTATGGCACAGAAGGTCCTGGCCCTGAGACCCAGAGTGTGTTACTGTGTCTCCTCCAAGTAATCATGAAACCAGTTCAGGTCATGACAACTCAAGAAAATCAGGCTCCCAAGAACTAAAGCTGAATACTTTACTAGTTCTTGGTACTGGCAACACACCTTTTCTAATAAAACGCTAGAAAAATATAAATATCTATAGACGTTTCAAGAGGTAATTCTTCCCATTATAGCTCATCTATTAATCCCCATTCATTAAGAAAATGTTTACTGAGAGTATAATAATAGTAACTATAATATTAATAATAAATATTATTATTATTATTATAATTTCAAGATTAGACATTGCACACTTTAAAGGATGCAATTTACATGTAAATTTCGTTTTTTTTTTTGTTCACCGACGGCTTGCTGAGCAGAAAAAGGGTTAAAATTTATATATTTTTTAATTACTTCACAGGAGCTTGAATAAAATCTCATATAACAGTACGTCTGAGTAGCTCTCCATTGTCTTAATGACATTTAGAGCTGCTTAAAACTCTAAAGGCGTGATAAGAAATTATATTTAACACAGCAGACACTTTCTCTATGCACCTAGAAGGGTTGCCATGACACCGCATCTCCCTCTGTGTGCTATTAGACAGAGAAACAGCAGGAAGGACTTTTACAGTCAATTTATGTAATTCCAGTAGTGTAATCATATATATTACCGATGGACTTTTATAGATGGAGGCAGGGAGGATTTATTCATTTTTGAGTACGATTTGGACTTTGCCTGTAGATGGAGTTGACATGTTTAGAGGTAATCACCCTTGTTGCTCACTCCACTGCTTCTATGATCAAATTGCTTTTTGCTATAAATAGTTTTGTGGATAAACCTCCATTTAGTCACTACAAATTGAACATCGTGGGTTTTATTAAATATTTAGTCGGGGTCACGTATGATGCGTGTTGAATGGATGCCTCCATGGTGTCATGTTTTGGCTCATTGCTTTCAATACATTTGGAACCATCATGAATGTGTACACACAATGCCAGGGGGTAACACTTTCTTATTAGGGGTGTGTACTGAAAGAATCTGGCATTAGGATGTGCCATATTCTAGGGAAGACGAGATGATAAATCGCAATCTTAAAAGAAAGACGATATTTGACTGAGTTTAATTGTAAAACACAGTGTAGAGTCGTTCAAGACACATCCGGTGTCATCGCCAGATCTTGTTGTTCCATTAAAATGAAGGAGGTAAAAACTGCTGCCACCTGGCTGTCAGAGTTGGAATTGCACCACACTAAAGCATGTGAATCCAACAGAAAACCGAGACTTGATCCAGTATCATAACAGGACACATTACAATATTTCAGTGTGTTGATATTTGCCTCTCCCTACAATCTATTAGGAACTGTTGCATACATTACAATGGCTGCATTAGTTTGGCCTCCATTATGATGTATGTGAAAATATGTGGACACATTACAACTGCAAAATACATGGAGAGAGAAAAAAAAAGCAGCAGCAACGTGGTTGAGCTCTTTGACATAGAAACGTTTAGCAATCCAGGCCAAAGTCTTGAACTAGCACAGCCTGTGGCAGCCTGACAATTGGAGCACTGAGACTTTTCCCAGTGGGATGCTTCACCTGTGGGCTACCAGTAAGAAAAAGAACACCAATGAGAACAATCCGGTCCGGCACTGCATGTCTTACCACTTTTTATGCGTTTTTCACTTTGAAACTGCTGTTTATTAAACAATCCAAAACTTGTTATTAAGCAATATATCATTTTTAAGGGAGCAAGTCACTATACTATGGTTGATTAGTGCATGTGTGTTTTAAACTGCTGTAATGAAAAATATTTAATCTGGCTGAGTGTGTGAGTCTTTATAGATCAGGGTTGTAAATATGTCACGTCTTGTAAAAGTTGTAAAACCTTTTTCATAAAGCTGACTTAAATGATATTAAGTGATGACGAAAAGAGAACACAGCTCGCTAAGTTGAAGATTTATTTATTTTTCTACATAACTGCATATGAAATGCAAATAATTTTAACCACTTTTTAGTATGTACAATGGTGCTCGTGGATAATGGAAGCAGGTTTAAAAGCATCACAATAAAGTAAAAAAGAAAATGATTAAAGAGCATTTTTGTCTATGCGATAAACAACAAACAAATGTTGACAGACTTATGAAGTACTGGTTTGATGGAGCAATGACATTTCCCTGGAACAGTTTGGACCAAAGGACAGGAATCTAAGAGGAGCAATTCTGCAGTGGAGTTCAGGTGCAAACACAAAATGTGATAAGTCATCAAGACTTTTCTGAGTATACTTTGAAAAGTCAGGTTATTTCAGAGTGTGCCATTCTCTTAACAAATAAAATGCATGAAATTACTGGATGTTCTGATAAGACAATGACTGTACGTGTCTGTTGATGTCAAAGCTTAGTTCAGAAATCATTTCAGAATAATTTCTGCAGTTATCTCTAAAATGAACACCATTAAGTGGTTTTAAAACAATAGCATGTTTACCTTATTGGAAGAATACTCAAAATGCCAAACCCGTGTTCTAATGGGTCTTTGGAGAATCATTGTTGTTGCTGAGCATCAGTAGTAAACTTAAGCTAGGCGGACACTGTGGGACTTTTTCACTCGTAGCACTCGGCTTCAGCTCAAACTGTACGACTTCCTCGCAGGGCAGATCTCACGAGTCATGTGCTCACGCTGCACGACCCAGTTCTCAAATGCGACCTGACTGCTCACACTGTACGTCTGGTAGCAACACGCCAGACCTAAAAACTATGCTAAAAATAGCAGTTTTTACACAACACGTCAGACTTTTTTGTCTTGTTTTGCCTGTTGTCCTTCAGGAGTGCTGCAGGAGGACACACAGGGATTTATGGGGGTTGGATGAGGAAAACGAAATAAAGAAAGTAAATCTGTGTTTTGTGATCAGTTTAGTTTGACATGAACACGACAAACACGCTTTCTTGACAATCTTTGTGAGTAAAAAAAACGTGTAGAAATAAAAACGAACAACGTGTGTTATTGGGGAAATAGCGGGCGAGCGGTGTTGATGCAGGATTGAGCATGCGCCGTGAGCGGTTCTGATACTTTTTGGGTCGCAGCTGCTCGCAGCGCCGCTTCAACAGTGCGATACCCTCACGAGGGACGAGCAAAATATCAAACACGCCAGAAGTCCGTGCGAGCTCACGATTGCTGATCGGTAGCTGGTCACGTGGTGTTAATCGCCTCTCGTAACCCCCTGTACACTACACGACGCTAAGCGCAAAACTCACCCCGATCTTGTGGATTCTCGCACGAGTGGAAAATCGGCTCAAAAAGTGAAAAAGTCGCACAGTGCACGCCCGGCTTTAGGAATGCAGCAATTTAAGGGTATTTTAATTATTATTAAACGTTATATGCATCTTTATTGAATAGATTATTTCATTGGACTCGCTAAAAATATTTTGCAGGGGTAGGGTTAGGTTTTGGGTTATGCTGGGAAAATAACTTTCCAGGTATCTAATGCAACATCACAAAAGAAAAATCTCTCATAAATGATGCATGGAATAGTTTGTCTATTTGTACATGAAAACGTTTTTTTCTACGTGTTCTGTTTCATAAAGTTTTGTCTCGCACAATAACTGCAAACTAAACCAACTGCAGACTCTTCAATGGAAATCATCCAGCCAGATGCTGTTTATGTATATTTGCCAATGGTCCTTTCACTTTTTTTCTTCTTCGTCTCATTTTTTATAAACCAGCTGTGCTCAGATCAGCTTAGGGAATATTACAAAATCTATTTTCAAAAACAAAGAAAAAAGAAAAGACAGAAAAGCATTGGAAAAGTTATTTCTAGGGTGTGTATGGAAGAAATCACAGTCAATGGGTTTCAACTTCCACAAAGTATAGAACTAAATTATAAATAAAAACATGTTCAAAGTGTCTGAAATAATGGGAAAAATGAACCAAATGAAGCATAGCCCTCACTCAGTCTTCTTTATGCATTCACAGATTAATCAAGCCGAACTAGGCATCGATAGGCAAAAATATCAAAAGCAGCAAATTACCAGTGACACTCTCTCTCCACTACTCTCTGCTGCTAACAGGGGTTCTTGAATTTATTTTGAAAGCTCTTAAAAGTGATAGATCATCCATTGTATCTAAGGACTTATGATCAGACAATCTTGTGCATGTGCCTTCCTTTATGCTTTTTTTGCCTCTGTAGTACTTCTAAATGGATCCAGCTACTGTGTAACGTGTGTTAGTTAACAAAAAAGCGACAGAAAAGTACCGCAGCAAAATGCTTTTTTATCTATTCTTCTATTTCTACTCTTCTGAAATAATAAAGAGACCCTTGTATAGGAGCTTTGGAGTCTCATTTCCTGCTTGAAAGGGATCTAAGATGATATATGGCACTGCAGTTGCCTTTAAAATATTCAAATGGTGTCGAAGAGGCTGTAAAGGCTTGAAGGAAAACACTAATGCACCTATAAAAACAATTTTGCCTTTTGTAATGTTTGCTAATATAATCTCTTAGGTCTTATTTAGAAACAGAGCAGTAGCAGCACAGCATGAAGGAGTTCCGGTCTTTTCTTTGTACTAGCAGAACAAACCGGGGCTTAGCATTAATGGTTGGTAAAAGCAAAGGCAACAAACTACCACATCAATCAGTTTTAGCACAGCACGAAACACTTTAAATGAGTGAAAATGCACACTGTTTCCAAACAGGTAGGTTGATTGAAGATTAAGAAATGTTTGCTTGATGTTAAGGTTTTTTTCCCCCTCGGTTTTGGTTTTTCACATGAATGGCCAAAAGAGAATATGAAACTAGGTATTTACATCTGTGTGGAGAGCCAGCAGAGATGGAAACAGGCAGCCAGTGGGCTTGGCAAACAAGAAAGAATCAATTTCAAAGCTTTCATAAGCAATCGCAGTAGCATTTGCTAAGCAGGGTTCAGAACAGTCCAAAATCTTCAGCAAAGAAGCATTTGCAATTGGATGCCATGGAGGCTGAAAGTAAGAAAGCAGCTGCATACGGTGGCATATATATGCACACTGCAGATGCTTCGGTAGACTGGATAAGGGATCAAGGCAAAAGATGTGGAACTAACAAGATGAAGACATACTGTCAGTAATGTGCGACTATAAAAGAGAAAAGTCTATTTTATTACTGCAAAAACATCTTGCATTGAATGCAATGCTAATGAGATGGAATGCTTCTTATGACTCAGAGCAATATTATCAATCAAGAACATTTGTTTTAATGTTCAATTTGGAAAGAAAAAAATCTGGTGAAACAAATACAAAATATGAAATGAAAACTTAAAATTGACATCTTGTTATAAAAGTGCATCCGTCTACATTAAGAGTATTAAAGATGGAAGTTTTCTGAGCAAATCTGCCACTCTTGCTTTCAATCAATCTGTCTTTCCTGTTTGTCTTACGTAAGACTGACTCAAACTTTTATTTTTCTTTGCATTTGTAAATCAGCAAATTTCTTTAGGCCTCATTTAGGATCTTGGGAGAGCTGAATTTGGGATGATTGCTGTATCCGGATGTACTTACTGCCTCAAAATTCTCCATTACCTCTAAATGACAGCCAAATCGGCCTGTCAACCAAGCGTGATTCATTCATGCAACTTTATCTGCGATAAGAAGCATCTCTTTCACTCTAGAACCCACAGGAGAAAATTTTCTGAGTGCTTCAAACAAGGGCGCTTGGCTATTGGTTGGTTCCCATTAGCAGGCGGGCTGCTTGACTATTATTTTAAGTGCCAAAAGTTAAAGTGGAGATCAAAGAAAAGAAAAAGAAACAGACACGAAAAATTGATGTATTAGGGGTACAATCTGCATGCGGAATACACGACCAAAGGCGTTTTACTCAGAACACGTAATTTATGTGATTTTCCATAGATGTCTCATCACTGGTTTGTAATTTGAAACAGTGGTTCCCAACCTGGAGTCCGTGACTAGAGATCCCAGTGGGCCTTCACAATTTTCTCTGGGTTGAAGTTACATCCATAAAATCCAAATAACACACCCTACAGTGTAAAACAAAGAGAATAAGTACAAAAACTTACAACTGCTGTTTATTTTTTGCAAATTAATGTTTGTAATTATTCACTTTTGAATGTGTGTATGCAAGTTGGCAGGGCCAGGCTTGCATAGGACACAGGCAGGGGGGTCCTCTAAGGGAATAGATTGGGTCCTACTAAAGTAGATGCCATCTGGACGATCCATTTATTAAACCAGCCTATCTGTTACGTTTGTTGTCATTAAATATCAACAACAGTATAAAACAACTCCATCCACTTATCCACGTTTAAGTCACGGCAGTAACAGATAGAGGGAGGAAACTTAGCTGTACCTACACCCATTACCCTTCTACCTCAGGGTCTCCTCCCAGTGGACATGTCTGAAAAACCTCTAGAGGTAGACGTTAGTAAATTAGGCATCCTAATCAATCCACCTCAGCTGATTCCATTTGGCATGGAGGTCCTCATCGCTTTATCTGAGGCTAAGTTCGGCCACTCAACAGAGAAAACTCATTTCAGCTGCTTGTATCAAGGATCTTGTTCTTTCAGTCACGATCCAAATCTCATGACCACGGAAGAGGGTTGAACAGGCGGACCAGGAAATTAGGAGCTTTGCTTTTCTCACTCAGGTCCATCTTCACCACGAAAAACCAGAACAGGACTCACATTACTGCAGATGAAGCCAAGATATGTCTGTCCATCTCGTGCTCCAGACTCCCATCACTGGAGACACCAAGATACTTGAACACCTCTGCTTTGGTATACATCGGTGTGTATTTTTGTACCATAGCATTTCTGTAGTATTATATGTGAAAAAGTATCAGCTCAGCTATCACTTTTGGAATGGTTTGTGTGGTAAGCCTAATTTCTCAAATGGATTGTTAATTTAGAAAAAAATGCATTGTATTTTTTTCTGTCATTTTTCAAAATAGTATGCACACACACACACACACACACACACACACACACACACACACACACACACACACACACACACACACACACACACACACACACACACACACACAGTAGTTAGAAAAAGAAAACATTTCAGCAAGTTATTAAAGCCTTTCTCTAAAAACTGTTGTGTGACAACGACGGACAGTCACTCTGATCGTGAGCAGAAATCCCGTCAATGTTTGTGCATTTATCTGTTTGACACGAGACTAATTCCCACCACAGGAAACTGCATTCTAAGTCACGACCTATACCTCTTTGGGTTGCAACACAAACTTTGCGTGTCTGTCTTCTCATGTAGAGTATGTGTACTGCACAAGAGCAAGCATGCCCTTGCAATTAGGAACCTAAGCCAAGCTGAGTGGGCAAGCAGGCATTTGAGGCTCTTACAGAAAGACCTTGACTTCAAGGCAAGATAGTAAAGAAAGAAAGAAAAAAGGTAATTTGCTGCACCCGCTAAGAAATCAAGTCCCAAGAGTTTTCTGCTGAGAGGGGCCTCCAGATTCAGGGAGGTATTTCATATTTGGTGGCTGCTGCCATTTGATTTACTGTAGCTGCCCATAGAAGAAGAGCACATGCTCCAACCATCCAATCACAGCTCATTTAAAGCCTACTGACTAAGAATGAGAAGTACACAAAGACCAAGGCAGGTTTTCTAGTACTGTAAAATATTTTATGTTAGTATTATGTACACATGTACACTCTAACATGTCTTGTCAGACCATCCATCATTCTTAACGATCAACACTAGTTGTGAAATGAATTGGAGCAGATGAATTCCTGGAAGCTATAAACCGAGGCTTACTAGAGAGAGTAGGTGGAGAAGCACATGGGACCTGAGACCTAAACTCCAGCTCTGACGAGTATGGATTCTGTTTAACAAGAACTTTTCCTTCTCTTGCTCCTCTCCTTCCACATTTCCCTCATGCCTTACCACCATCATGGCAGGACTGTCAGTGGCTAATTACTGTACAACAACAAACAAACCAATACTTCCCCGTTTTCCCTGGTCATGTCCCATTACTTCAGCTTAGTTTCCCAATTCATATTCTCTTGACAGGTGCATCTGTCCTCGGAGAACAAGACAGTGTTACAATCAGCAGGCAGAGGATGTTGTAATTAAGAGGTGTACCTTTGGGCAAACACGTGGCTCAGCCAAGGTGAAGATGACAGTTGGGGTGGAGCTTTATCGAGCACAACGGGGAACCTGTCAATAGCATTGGCAGTAGACTAAACGTTCAATGTCTGCATTTACATTTCGGGCCCGTGTGAACCTCTTTACGAATTTGTATCTGCACATGCATACATCTGACCTTTCCCTTCCAAGTGTCACTACTTGTAGAGATCAAGTCACACCCAAGTGATCAAACTTTGAGAAGGTGAATGAAAACGTGTGTATGCGAGAGCGCGAGAGAGAAAAGTGAAATGAAACAGGAAGTGGAAATAAGACAGCAGGAATGGGACTGCACAGATTGATATAGCAATTACCAAGAAAGCTGTCCCTCCGTTATGAATACATATCCATACATTAGAGCCAGGTTGCTCCCCAGCCAGTTCCTGATGCTCCCCCCAGCAGTTTCTCAAACACAAATGCATCACAGGAAAAGGTCAAAGTGTACACTCACTGTGTTCATACAGACAATAGAAACCTAATCTATTGCAGTCGCTCATTCTTCTAGACAAAATTATTAATCACACTGACATCAAACAACAAAACAGCCACATGGCATGCAATCTATCATCATGCAGGTGCATTAATATAACAAAAGAAAGAAAACAAATATAGTCTGAAATGTGACTCACTATATTAGTGATAGGGGGCAGGAGATACCTAAATCATTGCAAACGATTTGTATTTTTGTGTTCGAGTAAGACCTTACCAACGGATGGCCATTAGGGTCAAAAATCCCTGGGAGCTCAATTTTTGAATGAGTATTTTGTCAGATTGTTCATCCTCCAGCAAAATGACAAGTACATCAGACTCCCTTTCATCTGGCAACGAGTGAAGAGGTAAAAAAAAAAATCAGTAAATGTGTTTAGTCCTCACAAGCTCACATAGAATAAAATGTGTAGTATGGCATCACCCAGAGACTTACACCTGCGCTGATGTATCTTATACCCAATTGTTATGTTATATGTTACAAAACAGCCAATTTTTTTAACAATGGTCATCATTTAATTCCTTTTCACCCTAACCCTGGAATATACTTGCTTTTCAACCTTGTGTTGATGCTGGCAGCAGGCTGCAATTTGTTGACATACTTGCCGCTGCACTGCATGCAGTACTTGAATATTCCACGAGGGGGTGTAATAGAGACCTCAGAACCTATAGAATCCCGGGTTTGGCATCAATAGAAGAGATCAGTATCGGGTTCATTTTCAGATCACGTCAGAAAAAAAAAGACGGCAACGATAGACGGTATGAAGGGCCGCTAAATCAGACGGTGTTACAATGATAAGTTTGTTTGCTCGTTTTGTTAACTCCCCC
This sequence comes from Nothobranchius furzeri, assembly GCF_043380555.1. Taxonomy (NCBI): domain Eukaryota; kingdom Metazoa; phylum Chordata; class Actinopteri; order Cyprinodontiformes; family Nothobranchiidae; genus Nothobranchius; species Nothobranchius furzeri. The sequence goes on along the minus strand of NC_091746.1, from coordinate 78,573,452 downwards.
TACTGGTTACTCTCATGTTGCAGCTTGCATCATGTTAATTTCAGAGCACGCAGACAAACAACGCTTCCAACAGATAGAACTAACGCACGGCAGCAATGATAAACACACATACTCGTCATTAAAAGCAATTATATTCCAGCCCTAAGAAGTGTCGAAATGTTTGAATGTGTCCAAAAAAGCTCTCTTAACACAGATGGACACATGGCTCTTTGAAAAGTCAGCTTACAGAGCAAAAGCTTGCTACAGTGAAATTCAAACAACTTGCTTCCATGCACGTTTTCTTTGAACTAGCAAGTGAATCTGTTTAGTTTTCCCATAATTTATGCAGACTCATGACCATATGCTTGAGCAGTGAGACAACAGGCACTGCAATATACGGATAGAGATTTTAGCATACAAAGCTGCAACCAAACGGGTTAAGAGTATGCATGCAGGCATTGCAAACGCACCTGTGGTCTGAAATACATCAAACAGTGAGAAAAAGCCAAACAATGAGAGGAACAGAGAAAGACGAACACAAAAGAGGAAATGCAGATGGAGACATAAACCTTGGTAAAAATATCCAGTACAATTCGGATTTCTGCCATAGGCTCAATGTTGTGCTCTATTAGAGGCGTGTGAATGAAACATGTTCCTGTGTTTGATCGTGTGTGTCTTCAGTACCAACACTGAGGCTGAGAGTCATTCGCAGAGCGTTTACGTCACGAGCTGTAGGAGAATGTTGATGCCACGACACGAGGACTGGTGAAAAAGGGAAGGGGATATTGTAGGCGAAGAAGCACTACCCTCCAACATATCTGAGCTTAGGGGGTCATACTGGAAAGGCCGTAACTTGTCATTTAGTATTAAATTCTCTTTGACAAAGATCAGTTTGGGGATCTACATAAATCAAAACATCTTGGAACTAGAAAATAGCTTCGGTCTCATTATTGGTACAGAACCACACAAGGTGACGCAGATAGTTGTTGAGCAGGATCGGAAATCTCTGTTTCTAAGGACTTGCAGGAAAAGGGGATAAAAATGGAAAAGATAGAGGAGGGTGGGGAATACTAGGGAAATGACAGACCAGCATTGGACATAATTAAACACTGCCATCTGCTGGCCACTGTCTGAACACACTCTGGGCTTGCATTCTGATTGTAATGTATTTGAACAGCTGCACCTTTGACCACCTGTTTGCACTGATCCACACAAAGCAGATGTGGCACACAAAGGGCCATGCACTTGTGCAAACCTGACATAATATTAAGTCCAAACTTCCAAATACAACGATGTAATAGTTTATCCTTTCTTAGAGCGAGACAAATTTAATTTGCCGGTTGAGGAAGAAGAATGAAAGCTGAGGACGAGGCAATCATCTTGATGCAATCACAATTATGTTAAAAGACACCACCCCCATCTATTCTGCCCGACTCTTGGCTTGGCTAATCGAAGGCAGCAGCAGAAGCAGCCGAGGAATAAAACCAAGCTTTTCTATAACTCATACATTTGCTGACAGACCCTTCCTAGTTCGTTGTGGGTCCTGTCTGTTTTTTAAAATCTCTGAGAGAGCTTCTTACGTTGCTACTGCTCCTGCTACTCAGTGGTGATGCCTTTGTGTGGCATGACAAATTAGAAAGAGCAATGAAGATTAAAAGTCTGAACATGAAAAGGTTCTATCTAGCAGTTTCTTCCTTTGACTGCTAAATGCACTTGACATGATAGAAATGGCATGGAGATTAAAACAGATATTTGCATATTAAAATGTGCTCTGCTGTTACCAGGTAGATACAGCAGCAGTCCATTTTTATAATGAATTTCATGCCCTTGAATCAACTCCATTGTCAGACCGCAGTGGCCTAAAATTGCATGTGTGCTACAGTGTGCCTTCAGCTACATTCCTTTAGGGTCATGGCTCCATCTGTTCTCCAACTGAGTTTATATCTCCAAAAAACAGCCTTTCACTTGAACATGACAGAGTCCCGGCCAGCATAGGAGTTTTAAATGTGGTCCTCCTTAAATGACGTCATTCTTTTACCAAAGCTGGAGCATATCTGCAGCAGCTAGATCTGTTATGGCACAATGGAGATAATAGCTGGGATGCCATCTGAGACCTTCATTTTTTTACTTTTAACTCTACATGTAAGGGGATACTAGGCAGTTTTGATTGCTTTCTGCACCCGCTAGTGTACGTTATTAATGATCTGTGGTCCAAGCAAAAGTTAAACTTGTCTCCTCACTGTGTGTTTGTCTTTCTTACACCTTAACTCATTTACTGCCACTGACGACAAAAGTCGTTATCTTAAATCCAACCGCTCGCTGCCACTGAAGACTAAAGTCATGCATTTTGTTTTACTGGGCGGGCGTCGGAACGAGCCCCCGCACTGTGAGAACAAACATCACAGCTCTAAAGCTGAACTTCATTCGCGTATGTCATATGTCACATGATCAGGAAGCAGAAAATCCATGTGTTAGGAGATTGTATTGGGCTGCTGCTGTGAAAAAAAGAAGCATGGACCGAAAAGCTTCTGCCGCTCACGATTCAACAACGGATTATGAAAGAACGGATAACTCTAGAAACGCAGAGATTCTTCCGGATGTAAGAAGTGAGTCTACTCTTTGATTTGGTAGTTTTTACGCTGACTTCAACGTAGAACGCAACGTTCTGTGACTCTTAAAAAAAACTGTAAAAATGCTCAAAAACGCTGGCAGTGAAGGGCTTTTCTGATCAGGAAACGGCCAGCAGTTAATTAGTTAAGCTAACTGCTGAAATGTCTCCTCAGCCTTCACTAGTTTCAACGGGAGCTATTCATCACTAAATCTAACAAATCAGCTGTGCTCATGATCTAAAACATACAGGACCCATTCCACAGGTTGTGGCCCAGCACTCTGAAGTTGCAAATGCAGTATTCTGATCACAGGGAGCAGTGTAGGTCTGAGAGACATTTAATTAACCCTGTAAAGGATCATTTTAGCATGTACTGGCTCAAGAAAATGATATTTAAAATTAGGAAAATTAGCATAGAATGCCTTTAAAGAGATACGGTGTAGTTTTTACTGTTTATTTTCGAAACATCCATCAAAATGTTGTTGAAAATGAATGAAATTATGTCCAGTTGTTGAAAAATAATGGTGGCTTTGTCACAGATAACCATAAAAATTGAGTCTAAAATACAAGGTCCGGGTCTAAGTCTGTGAGCGATGCCATTGTACATAGATGTTTCCTTCTACGGGAACCCATGAGGACAAAATGCCTTTACTGATTTGTAGCAAGCGGTTACAAAACCTAAAGTGACAAGGTGTCATTTTTAACCGTTAATCTCTGGAAAATCCATCGAAAAATTGTTGAAAATGAATTAAATGATGCCCAGTTGTTGAAAAATATTGTCAGATTCATAACGTATAACCATAAAAATCTGGTCTAAAATACATGGAAGTGGGTCTAAGTCTCTGGGCGACGCCATATTAGATGCCATGTTTCCACCTACGGGAGCTCATTGGGACAAAATTGGTTTACTGATTTTTTACTAAACTGTCACCATTCATAAATGTTGTTTTAAACTTTTACCTCTTCACTCATTGCCAGTGATGAAAGGGAGTCTGATGAGCTTGTCATTTAGCTGGAGGTTGCGCTCCCAAGGATTTTTGACCCTAATGGGTACCCATTGGTAAGGTCTTACTCAAACACAAAAATACTGCTTGCTTGCAACAATTTAGGTATCTACTGCCCCCTATCTACAAGAAAAATACACACTGTAACTTTAAAAAGGAGCTGCATAAAAGGAACACAATCTTGACATATACAGTTAGGTTTTATTAAATAGTAATGACTATGTACGCCAAGTAGTATGAGATAAGCACTTAGAGATTCTCATACCAAACAACCCAAAGTGTGCTGTCTAAATGCACCGATAATGCCCAATCAGCAGCTCAAACTCATATTGTTAGTAAAAATGTTAGAAAGGTCCAAAAATAGCTATCAAACCTAAGCAACAAAACATCCTCACGATTGATCAAAAGGAGATGTTTGATTAATCCGATGAAGATGGTTTAAAAGTTTAAAATAATTTGGGGTTAATGTCAGTCTCTCTGTTATACGTCAAAAGATGTTGGAGACAAGTAAACCTGAGCTCATGCTGACCTCCAATTTTGGCCTTAAAAGAGTAACTAAATCCCAAAATAACATTTTTTTTTTGCTTATAAACTGTATAATTTGGGTCTTTACAAATGCAGTCTTACTGTTTCTATGCATTTTCTGACATGTCTGTGTAAACTTGATTAAATCTATAACCTAGGTCTAAAAATGTCTTAGTTCTGCCCAGAACAGCGAATACTGCATTTTAAACTTGTGATTGGAACAATTTCATGTCATCGGTACAGTCTCCTCCCACTCCCCCACTTTCATAGCACTTTTCAAATCTTGACTAGGGGTAGAGTTACATTTTCTGATGGTGTGCAGCCGCTCTTTAAGAGATTTCATAAATAACAATCTAGAGCTGACAGACCCAAAATTAGCTCTGGCGTGGGTCTAAAAAGTTAGATGAGGACCTGTCCTCTTCATAGACTGCTTTGATGTCAGAATATTAGGGTATATTACTGATTTATTTAAACATTTGCCCACATAAAAACCTAAAGTCAAAAACAGAGTGTGCACATTAAGGTAATCAGTTCTCTGTATTGCCTCAACTGGAGGAGTTTAAGTATTTCACGGTCTTGATCACAAGTGAGAAAGCAGGGGCACAAGATTGATAGGTAGGTTGGTGCTGCATCTGCAGTGAAGCAGGCATGCCGGTCTGTTGTGGTGAAAAGAGCGCTGAGTCAGAAGGCAAAGCTCTTGATTTACCTGTTGATCCACGTTCCTACCCTCACCTATGGTCACAAGCTTTGGGTAGTGACCAAAATAATGAGGGGTGTCTGGGCCCTCCTTTAGAGACAGGGTGGGACGCTCGGTAATCCGGGAGGGGCTAGAAGTAGATCTGCTGCTCCTTCACATCAAGAGGAGCCAGTTGATCAATGACCCATACTTGTATAGCGCCTTTCTGAATCAGAGTACTCTAAAGCGCTTTACACTAGAGTATCATTCATCAGTTCACACACACATTCACACACTGATGGTGATGAGCTACAATGTAGCCACAGCTGCCATATGGCACACTGACAGAGGCGAGGCTGCCAAGTACAGGTGCCACAAGTACCTCCAACCACCGCCAGCAGGAAAGGTGGGCTAATCAAACCTGCAACCTTCTGATTACTGGACAATCCGCTCTACTTCCTGAGGTACTGTCGTTCTGCTGATGTGGCTCGGGCATCTTGTGAAGATGCCTCCTAGACGCCTTCCTAGTGAGGTTTTCCAGGCACGCCCAACCGGGAGGAGACCTAAAGGCAGACCCAGAACACACTGGAGAGTATGTATCTCATCTGGCCACGGAACATCTTGGGATTCCCCTGGAGGAGCTGGCCCAAAGTAGCTGGGGAGAGGAAAGTCTGGGCCTCTGCTTAGGCTGCTGCAGCCACAACCCAACTCGAGATACAGTAAGTGGCCAAAAATGAATGGATTGATGTTTTCTCTGTTTCAACAAATAAATGCACATTCTTATCGTAAAGCCACAGTAGCTCCTCTTTGATTAAATCTAAAGAGCAACACTTATTCCCATTATGATGAAGATTGCTCCTAATTGTGAGTCTGATAGAAATCACTGTTTTCTATAATTACATATCTGAATTTCTCAGTGACTTAATGCTCTGTAATACCTAAGTTTAAGAGGCTGGAAGATAACGGAGTAGAAAATGAATAAGTCACCACCAACAGTCTGACCAAAACAGTGAGCCGTGTAGCAAAGAGAACAGCTCGTCTGTCTCCACTCACACAGATCCATTAATGAAATCAGTGCATGTGTGCCGCAGCCCCCCCCCCCTCCCCAACATTGAGAATTTCAAGCCGTTTGTCTGTGTCAGACAGTGTGATGCACGCCAGCATCCAGAGCCTGCAAATGAACTGTCAACAGACAATCTCTGACAATAACCGACTTAAGGAGAACGGATAACATCCAATTCAGCCGGATCCAACACTGTTAGGCTACCCGACACAAAGACATCGAGCATATGAGCTCACAGGGTAGGGTGGATGTAGAGAACACTGCTCGGCTATAATTGGATTAGAACATCAGTGAGAACTGCATGGATTTGTATGTTTATGAGTGTGAGTGTTTGATCCCAAAATATAGATGAAAATGATTTCCTGTGCAGAAAAAAATCCAAGGCAATGCAGAGTCACGCACAGGCTCTAAAAAAGCGGTGTCTCGTAGCTTTGTATATTAGTTCATTAGTATTCAGAGAGGGACTGGCCACAGTCTGTGTTTCTGTAGTAAGTTAGGAATTAAACATGCACCACCTTCAGGCGAGCACAGAGGGCTTAGCAAAGGGCAATTTGTTTCATTTAGACTGCTGCTTGTCTGCCGGCCGAATGGAATCTTATTAAGTATATCTTTTGCTTTTCCAAAATTCATACTGTTTGGCCTAAAAACAGAGTTGATGTGATTACTGCAGGCCGTGGCCTTGTGCAAAAGATCAGGACAGCTTATTTTTTAAATAACTGCAGCACTGCTCAAAGCCGCTTCCATTTCCTCCGTCCTAGATTGTTTCCTTTGGTTTTTCATCTGGGTTCCGCCGTGCTTATCGAACGCTTCCTCCACACAGAATGAAGTGCAAATGGAGGGTATTTGTACCTCCAAACTGTTACCACAAGATGTCACTCACACACTCACAAAATGAAACAAGCGTTATCTCCAGCTTAAGGCGTTTTCACTACATCTTTGCTGAGTCTGTTGAGGTCACAGCTGCAGCGTTTCAGATCACAGGACCTTAAAGTGGCACTATAGGGACACATGAGGCCAAACGTACAGTGGCTTAATGATTTATGGCTTTAAAACTTAGACTAGAGAGAAAAATGTGCAGCAAAAACTAACAGAGGAAAACCACAAATATGCACATGCAATCAGATCGTTAAACAATGAAAAAAATTGGGGAAAAGAACATAAAATCACAGTAATACAACAATGATATGAAAGAAACGTGTGTGTATTAAAAAGAGCACAAAAAAACGAGGGCTGATCTGAAATACGGTAAAATGCACACGTGGTTTAAAAAAACACTCAAAATAATATTTTGTGTGGAATATTGGATTAATTCACTGTTTTATTCAACATCTCTGTCTCAAATGTAATAATTTCTTGGCCTTTTCACTAAAGTGTGAAGCTCCATTAATTGTCACAAAGTACTACTAAGAAGTTTCTAGAAGGAATTTTTACATCACAACTGTCCAGAAAAGTAAAAGAGAAGAGGTGCTTTGCTGCTGCTGAACAGGTGGTGAAGGTTCTCAGTCATCCAGGTAATAATAATCCAAATGAGTCTCAATGAAGGCAACTGGAATTGTTTGCTTTTCTGAAGACATTTGTAAACTAAACAATTACACAAGCACATGGCACAACACAGGAGAGCCACCTCTGCATGTCAAGACTCTGCAGTCCACTCACACAGTGACCAAAGCCTTCTGGTTGTGCAGCGCACCAGGCTAAAGACCAAAGGTGACAGATCATGTGCTGCTGTGGGCCTGTGCTGCTGTGGGCCCCAGATACTGGAACTCTGAGCCTGATATAACTGGACTCAGTGGTCTCCTTTAAAAAGCAGCGGAAAACTAACTTGTTCAGGCTGGTTTTTGCATGACCTTCATCACCACCCTCTCTTTATTCTGCTCTTTCTACCAACTCCGCCTTTCCCAGAATCCACTGATTTCCCCATTCCTTTTCCTTACAGGTTTCCTTACTACCTTTTTTATTCTTTTTTATATTTTGATTTTTTTGTTTTTGTGAAGCATTTCGTGGTTTTTATCTTAAGAGGCGCTACATAAAAGATCATTTAACTTCTTTCTTACCTGACGGACAAGGGACACACTTTTGAAGATGGCAAAGTACACATTTGGACAGAGAAGATAGATGGTTTGAGACGGGGGTAAAGGAATCTACCTATGTCAAACCTGAAAAAAGAACTACACTAAACAGAGGAGGAGGCCTCGGGTTTCACCTTTCCATCACTTATAATGTAGCTCTAAAACAGTTTCAGTCTAGGTCCCACCTTCCTGCACCCAAAAAAAAAAAAGTCTAACACAATAGGACCTAAGAACATCAACAACTCCTCAGGAGTAGGGGGGAGGGGTATTCATAGGTAGTCTCTGCTCATTATGCAACAACAGAAAGCTACAGTTTAATAGCGTGACCTTCCTATACTCCAGTTAGAATTGACAAAGCTCCCCTGATGAGAAGTGAAATGTTTTCAATAAACCAAAGAAGTCCAGTTGCCTTCATTCAAACCCCCTTTGGGTTGCAGCTGAATGGGGTTGTCCCTTCAGTTTTGGGGATTTTACTAGGTTAGCTGATAGATTTGTAGAGCCATAAGTCTTCATTCAGGCCAGAATATTAAAATATATTTGTACCATGAAGTGTATTGTTAATCAGGTGAACCAGTTTCCCTCTTGTTCTTGGTTAAATGTCCAAAATAAAAGGTACTACACGTTGTGTGAAATTAAAACTTATTATGTAAATTGTTGCAAAAATAACCTACTTTACTAATTCCAACATTAATCCAAGGAGGAACAATGTGGGAGACTCCAGCTGTAGTTCACTGTCAGTAACTGACCACTAGATGGCAGCAGAGACTTGTTTTATTTTTAACACCGGTTCATCCCAAACTGAGTTTGTTGTATTATATGGATTTAAAATGTAGGGCGAAGATTAAAGTTTGCTGACATATAAAATACAAAACACAATCAAGCTGCTGCATAAAGTAACTGCACTAAAGATAAGAGTGAAATAATAAAACTGCTGTTCCGACACCGAAATTCCTCGTGTTCTCTAGTTGACTTAATGTTATGATGAAAAATGTTAAATGCTGTGCGGTAAATGTTATGTAACACATTAGATGTACTATTCCAGAGACCGTTTAATCGCTTGTTTTTGAAAAAAGCTGCTTCTTTCAGCGGAGGCCAAATATAGACGTGCCAAGTGTAATCTTATGAACCGAGAACAGAACCCATGCTGACTTACATCAAACTCATTGAGCGCAGCAGCCAGCTCTCCAATGCCAGCATGGCCGTGCTTCTCCTCAGTGGGAGAGGTGGCCTGAGCGGAGCTGGAGATGCCTCCGATGGCCTCCTGGACCTGCTTGAACACGTAGTCTCGGTTGGCCCGTGTGGCTGCCACATCAGGGTGGCGCAGGAAGGCCTGGGATGCCGTGTACAGCATGGTGGCGTTTTTCTTTAGAGCCCCACGAGCAGCTGCCATCTCATCTCGACACTGGGGGTCTTTCAGCTCCTTAAAAGTTGACACAAGAACTCAGGTGAGCACAACCTACTGTGTTCATTGTAGAAATGGCTGTGCATAATATAAAAAAGTCAAAGACGTGTGGGACATTTTCACAGCATCAGTGATTCAGAACAGAGGAAATGTAAAACGAAGCTCATGGCCCATTTGATAAATGGGTGTTATTCCAGCCACATGAGGCTGAAGCTGTGTCAGCAGACTGGCAGCTGTGAAGCTGGACTGAAAGCAGCCCTGCTCTGGGACAACTTGGCAGCACAGTCACTGATTTTTTTTTTCTAAATGACCTTTATTAGCTACATCTCCTGAAACTAAAATTCACATTAATGATCTCTTTTTAAATAAAATAACACCATGATGCTCAGGATAAACTCTGGAGTTGTTTTGTTGACTATTTCTATCTCAACCTTAATACAAATAATCAAATAAACCTTTTGTTTCTTCTTGTCTTATATGTGTACATAGAACATTCAGTTGTACTGAAAACTGTTTATTCTTGTAAAACAGATCCTATGTATTCTATGGTATATGTAATAATGACACCATATATTAGCAATGCACAAGTACTTTCAGAAGGAAAAAGAGCTTGTAGAAGTCGTATCCTCTAAATGACACTGGAATAGTTTGTTGATTTATTTCCATGTTTGTTGTTTTTCTGTGTGAAAATCCCAGCATGGGACAGGGAGGCTTCAGCTACCTGCTGTCTCCGAGCTGCCACATAGTTCAGCTTCACCATCTCTTTTCCAAACTCTTTGAAGCGATTGGCCAGGTCCTGCTCATTGGTAGCATTTTTAACCCCTTCCAGGGCCTCCTCCACCTGTCCGGAACACACACACACACACACACACACACACACACACACACACACACACACACACACACACACACACACACACACACACACACACACACACACACACACTGTTATTGAAAAAGATGAAAGGGGCTAAAACTGAATACACGTTGAACGTCATACTTCAGTACAATTGTGAATCAAAACCAATTGAGGATTTTTTATTTTTTTTTATTTTAGCAAAATCATATTTGGGAAAAATAATATAAATATGTCTTTATTACCTCTTATCCCATTTTTCGTTGCTGCCTGGTTATTCCTAAATGTAATTTAGTTGTTTGATATTAATAATACTTATTTCTGAAGTCTAAATCAATTCTGATTGTGCCGTTAAAACTAAAGCAATAAAAAAGAGGAAGATCACTTTTAAGAAGACTTTGATAGATTTCTGAATTAAATGTCTGCTAGAAAAATGAGCCGTGTGCTCATCTGAATGACTGAAAGTGTCTGAAGGCATGAGTTTGTCCACCACGATACCAAATCCATTCCACTTTTCTTTACCGTTCTGTATGAACTGCAATTTCTAAAGCCTCGAGCCAAGTAACCCCAGTCCCTGAAATCACCGCGGTTAGTGTGGTTTATAACACCGGGGCATTTACGATGATGCGTGTTCTCGGGATTCTCCTCCATGTCTCATTTATATGCTAATTAGCATAGCTGTGGTAATAAAAAACTGAATTGGGTATGAGGACCATTCTGTAACAACACTCAGCACATGAGCTGAAAACTGCACCTCCATGTGTCATTTGCACTGAGGTGAGAGCTCTGTTCATTTAAAGTAACTAGAAAACTTCTCAAGAAATGCTCAAGGGCGTCAAAGCAGCTGCTGCCAGAAAGTTAAACTTCAGCTTCCAACAGTAATTTGTGACTTACTGAAGTATGATTCTATGCCATTTTAAAAAAAAGAGCAAATGTTTATGTTTAAACTGTGTAAGAAGTACTGCATATAAGAAATCTACTGTAAGATCAACAGAAATGTTAAAGCAGTTACCAGTGGCTCATTAGGATCAACTTGGTAACCACAAAGCTGTGAGACACAGGCTTAGAAACACAAATGCACAGATATTTAGAAACATTTTCAATTTAGCTTGAAACAGTTAAATGTTTAATAGAAAACTATAAAACGCTGAGAAAAATTATTAAACCGTGAGCAGCAGAAGGATTTGGAGGTCACCTTTGAGGGGACAAATTATGCAAAAGATTTGTATCCTTTTGCTGCGAAGTGAGTCTCTACTGCCTCTATAAATAGTCTAGGGCTGGGTAATAAACCGAAATGTCTTGACTCTTACTGAGATAATTTTTCCCAGGTAAATACATTTCATAATAAAAAATGTGTAGGTTGGCAACATTCCTCTGAAGGAGGACTGTGCGCTACTATAGGTGAGCATTGCTGCACCTTCCTCCCATCCACACAGGACAACTGGACTCTGATTCATGATCGTGTTCGAGCACCTGGTAACTTCCTGAAATCTCAAGAATCGGCTCGAGGACCCTTGAGCTTAATGAATTGGCTGACCACTGGTAACTGGTATGAACTCCTATTAAAATGTCTTGCACCTGTTATTTTTATCCTAGTCATGATTTGCCTGGTTATAAGTTGTGTAATCCCTTGTCTGAAAAGTATGGTAAACAAGCTGATGACAAACGTCCTGGTGCAGTATTCACTCCTGCAGCAAAGAGAGGAGCTGGAAGAAGAAAAGGAATACATTGCTTAATAAAGCTGATGAAGCTGATTCCGTTATGATTTCGTCAACGCAAACTACAGGTTCTGTAAACGTTGTCTGGATGATGTTCTAGTTATCAGCTCATTTTATCTTTTATATTGTCATTTTATTTTTATCTTTTAAACTTTAATCATTTTCATATTTACTCACAGTTTTATAGGTTGCTACCTATTTTGCAGCCTTTTGAGGATCGCTGCCTATTTTGTGATCCTTTCGTTGTGTGCCAATTTTCAATTATTAATCATTACATTATCTTTTATTGTTACTACTGTTTTTATTAAGCTGTCAGTTATATGGGATGAACTAGCATTTACAGGGAGGAATGATAGGGAAAAAGTGGTTTTCGTTGTCATTACTGCTTAAAATCATAACTGCCTTGTAAAAACACCTGTTGCTTCATTAAAATGCTAGTGTTATCTTTTTACCAGCTTTCCCGTCTCAACAGGAAGGATATCGACCTTCCTCAGATCATGCTGTTCTGTGTTATCGGCTACACTCCCATGAGAAATAGAATGTTGACTGAATGCACCTGGTTTTGTGTGAGGGAGATGCGACATTGTTTTTACCCCCTACGTTAAACAGCTTTCCACCTGACGGAGCAGTCTAGTAATGTGATGTGATGTGCTCGGTGTGTGTGCTTGCAATAAATACTCTCAGAGGGCGTACGTTCGCTGAGAGGTCTGGTGAACCATGCTTGGGTGTGGATTCATTTCATCTCTCCACTTTGCAAAGTAAAATTGAACAATAATATTGCTCTAATCCTCTGTCCTCTGTGCGTTTGACTTCTCTTTAAGGTGAACTGGTTTTAATAAAAAATAACCCAACAATGTCCCTTTAAGAAGCTGTACCACCTTGAGTTACGTAAAATTGTGACTCAATGTGATACACGTGACAGCCCCATCTAGTGGACAACTTTTGTTTCCTCCACTTATTTCGCCTTCCCGAGGATTTACTGATTTCCCTCTTTCCTATTCTCTCTCTCTCTCCCTCCCCCTCTCTCCCTCTCTCTCTCCCCCTCTCTCTCTCTCAAAATGGTCTATTTTAGCCTATTTTAAACATAATTGTAATCATTTTCTAAAATATTTTTAAATTTTTAAATTTTTTGTTTTTGTGAAGCGCCTCATGATTTTCATCTTGAGAGGCGGTATAGAAAAGATTGTTTTCTTTCTTTCTTTTCTGCATGTAACTGTAGTTATCGTCCATTTCATGGACGTAATTTTTTGGGGGGACGGGGGGGACATGTCCCCCCCACTTTTTCCAAAGTCAAGCTTTGACCCCTGTACTTTTTACCATCCAAAAACAATATTACGCTATATTAAATTGACACTGGTTGAACTCTAGGACCAAGCAGAAAACAACCATTTGTGTTGAAGCCTGTTTCCCATTAGAACATACTGTAAAGATCCCCCCCCCCCCATGTCCCCCCCACTTCTAAAGTGAAAATTACGTCCATGGTCCATTTATCATTATCGAGGTGAAATCCTCAATATATCGTGATATTAATTTTAGGCCATATCACCCAGCCCTAAAACAATCCAAATGGGAAAAAACATCCCTCCACATTCTGTCAGTATTTGGTTTTAAGCATGATGTGTCTAAAACAAGCTGTTCCTGTTTGTGATGTCACAAATGGGTAATTGGGGAATAGAACCACCTCTCACATGCAAGAGAGAACTTCTGCTGGAGAAGCAGCAGCTCTACTCCAAGACCCTCCCAGATATCAGAGCTCTTTAGCTCATAGCAGCCAATCAAGGGAGGGGTGAGCGTGGCCAGGAACAACCTGAAAGGGCTCATTCTGGAAGGTACTGAAAATTGTCAAGAATTAAACAGTTGAAATTGCTTTATGTGAGATGGATTCAGTGCAAAAAACTTCATGAATATGTTTTTTTTTTTTTGACAACAGGAAAAGTCACAATATCTCCTGTTAACAGAGACATGTCTTCAGCCAAATCTGCATGTATATACCGAAGCAACTATCTCGGAGGGACAAATACTTAGGAGGCATCAGTTTACTTCCTGGAAATCTCAAAAACGTGATTTTCTCTCCCTTTAATATAGTCTCGCATAAACACGCAAAAGAAAAAAAAACACAGAGCAGGATGTACCCCTACAAAACAAAACCCCAACAAATGAGAGCATATACATTATACTTAACACCCCCCACTCAGGCCCCTTGCCTTGGCCCCCAAAATGTCTTGAAACGGCCCTGGGTGTGTGACTTTTTGAAGGTGATCTGAATTGTATCAGATGTATAAATATTACATGTGTGTAACTTATTGTTTTATACATGTAAAAACGAGTAGTGGAGATAAATCTACCTACATTTGACTTTTCAACACTTTATGTTTTCTTGTTTTTATTGACCTATTTTCCTGTCCTGTCTGTCTCTCATCTTCCTGCATCTCCTCTAAACTCTCCAGAAGAACTGCTGCCTGGATTCTTACTTTTTCACCTCATCAGTTACTTTTGAGCAGATCAAAGGGATCTCCTGACCGCAAGTTGGAGAGCGCGTTTCGATGCTGCGTCAGTGAGGTGAAATCACCGCAGCACAGGTGATGAGCTACGCAGTAGCAGAGCGCTTCAGGCACAAATGAGACAGAAAGTAGAGAACATGTGCGGACATGAACGATCGTGTGATGTAAATTATAGATTTTTGGTTGCGCCACTTTGAGAATGGACCGTGCGCTGGACGCAGGAGCCTGGAGCGCTGCGCAACAACGATCAGCTGTGCCGCTCTCTGTGCTCTCAGCTCAAAAGAGTCCATAAATGATGTAATATAGGTAGAAAACTTTTTTCCGGCTCCCCTGGATGTGTAAGATATCCAGCTCCTCCATAATTCCATCCCTGCTCCTGGATGAAAAGCCGGACATTTTCATCAATACAAGAACCCCCAGTCCGGACGCCCCAGACAGAGAGTGAAAAGTGGACATGTCCGGGGAAAACGGGACGTACGGTCACCATAGTTTAATATAAAGCGGGAGATTACAGATACAGTAATTTGCTGGTGCCCTTGCTGCCCTGGGCAATTGCTCAGTTGCCCATATGGTTAATTCGGCCTTGCCCCCACTTGCGTTCACTGTGTCAACCTCAATGTTTCATAAAGAAAAGAAAATACATAGCTTTTATTTATTTATTTATTTATTTTTGTAGTTAAAGGTTTGGAAGTGAGAAAAATAGCAGGTGAACAGAAATTAGGCTGTTCAGTATTTTCATATTGGCACTCCTTAAAAAAATATTTGATTGCAAAGAAATCAGGCCATAAATCAGATTGTCAACTCATGTGTTCACATGCTGGGAATGACTCCACTTACAATTTTAAGATGGGCCAGCAGCCTCATGACGTCGGCCATGTCAGCGAGGATGAGCAGGCGGGTGACGGCAGAAAGCAGGGCGCGAGCAGCCCTCACCATGGTCCCGCGTTTCACAGAGGAACACGGGTCGTCGGCAAACTCAGACGAGGCGATTCGCATCGTCTCTCCTGCAAGATGGAAGGAGGAAAAAGGTGTGTGCAGAAAACAGGAAGGGGTTTATTTGTGTTTGTCAGCATGTGTGTGTACACCAAAATTACAGAACTTGTTTAATTGTTCATCAGCTGCATTCACGGCATCTGACTAAAAATACAAGTATACTTTTACTTAAATCTGAGTCAATATTGTTTTACGAGTTCATAAATAACTTCTACACATCTTAGACAAAAAAATAAGTAGCATGTCACATTATTTGCATGCTATTGTGTTATTTTCATTTCTTATGAAAGTTTTCTTTTGTATTTTATGTTGCAATCACAAGCCTAAAATAAAAACACAGACCACGCCTATTTTGTGAGAATTGAGTACCAGAGTAGAACAAACATACACACAGTCAACATGCAAACACCCCCTTCCCCCCCACCGGCAGGTCCATACACACTCCTCTCTTGACGTGATGAACAATGCTGACCACAGCACCACTGTGCCAAGCATTCCCATAAATAAGGATGAAAGTTCCTCACATTGCATCAATATTCCAATAGCAAAACAGCTCTCCCAGCTTACAAGAAATTGGAGAGTAAATAAAATTGTAATCACCAAAAGTCTTCTTCAGAAATAAATTCTACAAAATCGAGTTACAAGAGTTGGGAATGTGCCAATGCCTTTATTCTCCAGTAACGTCAGACTGCTGGGACACTGAATGAACTTGTCAGCAGTGATGCCGCAAAGAGTCTGATTATTAAATCTCCAATTTAGCCATGACAAGATAAAAGGGTTGGGTTCGATGAGGTCACAGAGACACAGATCTAATGAGCCAATGTCAGATTTAAAGACATTTCACACTCCACAGCAGAAGCTAGCATGCTACAACATGTGAGCCGCAACCCTCTTGTTAGCAATCCCTATCCTGATTATGAGACGCACTCACAAAATTCAAGTTAAAAATGAGTGATTCCACATGAAAATTCCCAAAATGCTTTCGTTTTGAAACCAGCCGTTGCTTTTTTCAGAACGTGAGCGCTGTGGTGTTTAAGCTAGCACCTGCATTTGCTAAAGGAGTCTCTTGATCGATAATCTAAATGTTTTGAAACGTAAGTTAACAACAAGTCAAGTTAAAACACAAAAGCTTAAAGTTTCTTTCAACAAGAATGCACGCAAGCTAAATGACCCCCCAGCACCACAGCTGGACATTTTTCACATAAACAATCATCTGTTTTAATTCACATTTATTCCTGCTGCTGAGTTGTGCTGTGTATTCTTAGCAGCTGTTGAAAATTGTGCCTAGGTCTCATTTCAAAATTCATATTCAGCAGATTTGAGTACAGCCCGTTGATGCGGACCTTCACTCATTGTGCAGGACCTTTAAATGGTCTTTTGGAAGATGTTGCGTCACCGCCTCATTTGGGCTCACTTTAACAGTGATGGTGTTGTGATCTGGAGAACAAATCTAAGCACAGATCTTTAGAAAAAGTGCTGTTTTGTTCAAGCCTGCTGTACACAGGTGGCATGAAGTCCAACACCCTGAATGCAAAATGTTGATAGGCAAAAACAGGAAGTGCAGTGTAAGTTGTAGGGTACTCAAACAAAAAAAATCATAATTTTATTTTAAAAATCCAGAATTCCCACGCTTTCAGAAAAAGATTTGCACCTATAGGCAAGACAGTGTTTCCCCTACAGAGGCAAGGCATGGCGCTGCACCACGACTGCAATTCTAGCACCACAGCTGTCAAACCCCCAACGAGAAGCACTGAAGCAAAACGTTCCGAGCACAACTATTACCTCGGGCGACGGTGGCACAGGAGTTAAGTGCTCGCCCCGTAATCGGAAGGTTGCAGGTTCGTGCCCCGCTCAGTCTGTCGCTGTCGTTGTGTCCTTGGGCAAGACACTTAACCCCTGTTGCCTGCTGGTGGTGGTCGGAGGGACCAGTGGCACCTGTGCTCGGCAGCCTCGCCTCTGTCAGTGCGCCCCAGGGCAGCTGTGGCTACATCGTAGCTCATCCCCACCAGTGTGCGAATGTGTGTGTGAATGGGTGAATGACTGATTGTGTTGTAAAGTGCCTTGGGGGGTTCCAGGACTCTAGAGGGCGCTATATCAAATACAGGCCATTTACCATTTACGGTATTTTCCGGACTATAAGTCGTTCTTTTTTTCATAGTCTGGCTGGTCCTGCGACTTATACTCCGGAGCGACTTATATACCAAATTATGTAAACCGTGCTGCTGTGGGCCGGCTCCGGTCCAGGTTTCAGCTCCTCTGCCCCGCTGGGAGGGTTTCAAACACCGCCATCACCTGCTGTAGCCTGTGGCGGGGTGCTGCGGGCGCTCTACCTGCCCGCTGGGAGGGTTTGAAACACCGCCATCCTCTGCTGGAGACCGTGGCGCGCTGCTGTGCCCTGATTCTTTATTCTGTTATTGTTACCGGTACTTGCCTTTTAATGTGAAATGCTTGGTCTCAGATTTTGTAAGAAAAATAATAAAATGTCCCCCAAAATGCAACTTATAGTCCAGTGTGACTTATATATATATTTTTTCTTCTTCATTATACATTTTATGGCTGGTGCAACTTATACTCCGGAGCGAATTATAGTCCGGAAAATACGGTACCCTTCCCCGCGCTCTCACGGACGGCACACGCCAGCGAAACGGTCTCGAGCACGCGCCTCTTGGAGAAAACCTGACAACCAAGCTGGCGGAGATGGAAATCTCAATGTAATCTTCCTTCCAACAAGATTGAGATATTAGACCGTTTTGGGATTATTCTATGTTAAAATTCTATCTTTAATGTCAAATATGCACATTTGCACACAAAAATGCAACAACCAAAACAGTATTTCTGAAAACATGGCTTTACTATGAGTTTCACTAGTGTACCTAACAAGTTGGATGGCCGATCTAGTGTTTTTTTATGTGAGCTCCGGTGACGACCTGCATAGCCTCGGTCGTATTCATGTGTCAGGAGTGAACACAACCAGCAGCCGAGTGGTGCTGACGCTGCAGGATGAGGAATGAAGCTACAACACAACAAATGCTGACACCAAACCCGTTCTGCTTAAGTCCCTACTAAACAGGACACCCATTACCATTCTAGGACCAAACATTTTATTTAAATACATTAAGGTTTACTAACCTGCTTTAAATGCAAAAAAAAGGTTTGCTAAACCACAGCATGCTTAGCATATTTGTCAGGCTGTTCATACTTTCCACACTCATATGCCACATGTTTGTTTTGTCACACAGACCGAGACAAATTCCCAAACGATGATGTTGGGATGTTAAAAAAGGAGACTGGCGACAACTCAGGGCTGAGAGGCACTAAGCAGGAACAGGAATGTTTTCTGACCAATCAGCAGAAAAGAAAAGGCATCAAAAGGAAGCTCAAGTGCGACTTTTCTGTTTGATGAAATGAAAAGAAACAGTCGTGTGGAAATTTTTGAGTTCATAGATTTATATAGTGGCTAAAGAAATTTGTCGAGGTTCCTCGCCTTCACAGACAGCTGAAGGATTAACGATGCATGAGTTCAGAGTAAACAACTCCCATTCTGGGATCATTACGTCCGAGAAGCTGGATGCATCGAGTTAAGCCCAAAACTAATAGGTTCTAATCTGTTGAATTGAACAGATTTGACTTGCTACTGTCAACTCTAAATCCGCCCAAATTTGCGCAGACATTTGACATTCTCTGACATTAAGGCCACTTAATGGTTTCTTACAAAGATTGTAATTTTACATGGATTACTTCCTCTACCCAACCGTGAACGCCAGAGGAAATGTTTCTGTGAGAGTAGGGCTGCTCGGTAGCATCGTCTCTGGGACCAACCTACCTTGCTTACGAACATCCTCCACAGCAGCGATGAGCTCCTCCTTCAGGTCCTGGCTGTCTTTAGCGATCTGCTCTCCCTTTTCAAGAAAGTTCTGGGTGGCCTGCTCTACAGAGACTGCCAAGACGTGAGCCTTCTTAGATCGACCCTTCTTCTTACCGGACGGCCCTTTGTTGCTGGTGTTTACCAGAGTGGTCACCTAGGAAACAGGAGAGTGTTACAGATGAACGAGGGACAAAAGGGTTTATGATCTACAGTTTTATATTCCAGCTATGACTTATTTCTGCTATTGTTCTTTCCCGACACTGAGACATTTGGAGACGTTATTGATCAACATTATTAACACATAAATCAGAGACACAGAAAAATGAAACCATTCCTCAAGAGTCATTTCTTTTTTCTTGGGCTGTGGATTGTAAAACAACATAATTTATCTTACAAACAGTCAACAACTAACCATACTTGACAGCAAGAAGCCCAAAAACTCTTCTTTAAGAAAAGTGAGGATGCTGGGCTATGAAATCAGTCTCTAAAGTCCAGTTTCATCAAAGACAAATATTGATTTGGCCCTAAGGCAATAATTTCCTTCATCTGAACTCTTACGGACAAACTAGACTGAAGAGAATCAATAGAACGATGAGTAAAAAATGAGCCTTTGATCTAATTGTGTTCAGTGTTTAACAGGAGGAGGTTTTCTAGGGGCAATCTAATAAGAGACTTCCGGAGCTTCTGAAGCTGTCAGAAAATATCTCTGTATAAACTATAAAGCTATTGATCTCCACCCGCCATCGCACACAGCACCAACGGCATTGGGTCAAAAGAAAAAGACAGGACAGGAGGGTTTTCGTTTCAGAGCAAACATGCTATTGATCATGTCTACTGATGTGGAAGTGATTCTGCCGAGGACGTCTAGGGAGCGTAAAGAAACAACTTCAAACAAGCTGCATATGTAAAAATAGAGTAAAACAACAAGCTGCAGAAATACGTAAACATTAAGATAAAACTTTAAACTAAGATGCAGCTGAATGGTCTTAGAGATGAGAGCCTATATATAATAAATATACATTTATATTAAGCTAAACTACACTCTCATGAGACAAATGATCTAAATCTAAAATATGAAAATTCTGTCTAATAAATGCACTAAAGCTGCAGGATCTCACTGCTGTTGGTCCCTTCTCAGCCAAACACAACAACAGTCTCACCGAGGCTAGCCACAATCTGACAGAAGCCGTCTCATGATGTGATATGATTAGTTTGTGAAATATAGAAGAGCATTTCACTCTTAAAAGCCTCTAAGAGCAAAGTTACGTCCTCTCAAGCCTGCATTACTTTAGGCCTTCTAGCCTGGAATATAAACTTTAATGATGCATGTCCTTGCTCATGATGAATCCATGAAGAGTCGTGCAGACATGAGACATAGCCAACTTTTCAGGTGGTTTGGTTTTGTTGAAAAAGTGTCATTAGGGGTCTTCCTCTGGGATACATAGGGAGAATGTGCATGGCCTGGCAAACCCAAGACACGTACCTTCTCCCTTATATATTCTATCTATGTGATCACTTTCCTGTCGGGTACGTAACGGCACAGCAGGACACTTCTGCACCCCACAGTCATGCCCCAGCTGGCAGACCCCTTCAAAATTTCTTCAGGAATGTTCTAGTGTGAATATTCGTTTTTTATTAAAGTGACCCACACAACTAAAGATGCTTCAGCTACTTACAGTTAATTACTCTTCACCTTAAACCAGTGGTCTGCAAATGGCAGCCCGCAGGCCACGTCCGGACCGCGAGCCCTCTCTTTGTGGCCCCCAAACCCTGCACCCTACCCCCACCCCCGACGGCCGACCAGGATTGGTAGGATAGATAGAGCTGAGAAAAACAAATAATCAATGCATCAAGATGCGGGCATAAACGATTCTGCATCACAGAACAGAACCATAATCAACTACAGTGGAACGTGGTTTTGTTATTTTAACGGCAGCACCAGCGTAGCATCCACATCAGTCAGAGTGGGTGTTCTCCACATTTACCGGGTAGGAAACTTTGGTCAGCCTTTATGTGGTACTGCAGGACTGAGCACTGGAGTTGTAACCTGAGACCGAACCCGAACCGAATCAGCCTGATCGGTTCTGTTGGATTTGGGCCGTGAATTATGTTAATTGAGTGGGTTGTCACGCGGCGTGCTCCGCTCGCTTGATCAGCGACTGAGAGAGAGAGAGAGAGAGAGAGAGAGAGAGAGAGAGAGAGAGAGAGAGAGAGAGAGAGGATCTGAGGACGCTCCTCCAAACACGCATTATTATTTTCATTATTTCATTATTATTTCTCCTCGAAGCGCTCAGTCAGACCGAGTGCTGTGATGTCGGGAGGTCTGGTCTTGGGGAGGGGGCGGGGTCAGTGACGGCGGCTGCAGCGCGATCATCTGTTTCTTTTATTTAGGGACACGGAGAAGTTAAAAGGAGAGAGAAATAGAAGATAGAAATTTTTGTTCCACTTTATTCTTTTGTTTCTTGGTGATAAACTGATGTTAAAACTGGGAGGAAGCTTTGGTTCATTTTAAGTTACAGGAGATCTGGTCTCCTATCTGCTCCTCCAGAGACAGCATGGACATAAGGGTCACATGGTGAGGGTCCCACAGGACAGGCTAGTGCAGTCACACAGCCGAGCTGGAGGGGGACAGGTGTTGTCCAGCTTTATATTGCAAGCTTGTGTGTGTGTGCATTACAGCCAGTTATCGAAACAGCAGCAGAATCACGTGTAAGAAAGAAATGCTGGATGGAAGAGCAGCGGCTCTACTCCAAGCCCCTCCTATATATAGGAGTTTCTCAGCTTATAGCAGCCTGAGTGGGTGAGGGTTGGACGTGTCTAGCTAGAGCTTGTTTTCTTAAAGTGAGAGCCCTAAAACGGCTCATTCGGGAAGGTACTAAAACATTAAAGCTGCTGAAATAGTAGGATGTGTGTTTAAAGCCTGTTTTAAAAAGTTCTGTACAAATTAAAATATCTCTGGCTGAAAGTTAAAACAAGCAACGGCTTGATTTTCACAAACCCCATGGTGCAAAACAAGTGAGTGTTAGTTGTTGTTTATGTGGTTTAAAGCTAATAATCATAAGGTAAATGCATGAGGATTAAACCAAGCCAAAAACTTTAACCTTACACCTGAAATCAAGCTAATCAAGCTACTTATTATTAGCTTGTGTGGATTATTTAAGTCCCTGAAATAAATTTGCTTAATTATGTGGAATCTTCTGTCTGGGTCAAAGGAAGCAATCGCTGAATGAAAGAAAAAATTCTAACAGCCCAGTGCTTAATCCATATTGCATGATTAAAAAGAAATTAACAAGAAAAAAAGCAATGCATGATACTGTAATTGCACTATGAGAAGACAATCAAATACAAAGCTACATTAAATTCAGTTTTGGAAAGGCAGCTGGTAATTGGCCCTTGGCATGCCTAGTTATTGTGAACATTAGCAGCATTTTATGCAAGGCCACACCGATGTATGTAGCCACTAGTTATGTTATTGCCACATCATTTCACACACAGCAAGTTTCTACAATACGAACCTGCATACAACTTAGAAACAAGGCAGACTGGTATGGATAGGAACATGCTGTGGTGCACACCGTGATACACTCAGCAATAAGCTCAAGATTATACCCAAGAAAACACAAGAGAACAACTGCACAGTGTTATCTTATTCAAATAAGGCCGATAACGAAAATGTGTGCAATGCAATAGGTTTCTTCAATCAAGACTCTAAAATTCAGGAGCTTAAGCTGGGAAAAACTACCATGCAAAATAAATAAATTTCCTGCAGCGGTAGCGATGCTCTGCCTTTCCTTTTTATTGCTTCTCAATAGTTTTAAATGCCTGTGGCCATTCCTCTACGGTGCACTGACCAGTGAACTCTCCAGTACGTTGTAAATTACCGTAGCCACGTGTGGCCATTCAATTTTCTGCCTTCAGCCTTGGAGAATTGTATTCATTGGATGCGTGATGATTTAACTGTTGATCTTTAAGAAGTGTCGAATTCATGTACAAGAGCCATTTAAACACACATAAAGCTCCTGAGATAGTTTAACTTTTTCAAAAAGGTAGTGCTGCACAGTACATGAAGCTCCTTATTACTGAACTGATAATGCGTGTCACATGAATAGTGAAGGGTGCAACGTCTACTAAAAGTCAGGTGAAAAGCCATCAATTATTGAAAATTGTGTTATTATATAACTAATGCAAACATAAAAAACACCCATGTCATTAACTCATTCAGTGCAATTCAAACGACTAAAGTCATCATTTTAGATCCAACCGTTCACTGCCAATGACGACTGAAGTCGTCATTGGCATTTTTTTACTGTTTGGGCAACAGAACGAGCCCCCGCGCTGAGAGAACGAGCATCTCAGCTCTGAAGCCGATCTTCATCCACATACGTCACACGTCACATGATCAGGAAGCAGAAAATCCACGTGTTAGGAGATCGTTTTGGGCCTTTCCTGTAAAAAAAGGTGAGGCACGAACCGGAAAAGCTTCGAGAGGGTGCTCGCTGCAGAACTACAAAGGCGGAGCTGCACCATAAGGTGGAGCTGCACCAGAGTCAGCCCCGCCCATTCACGCAAACTCAGCCTAGCCCACTGACTTCCGTTTTTGTTTTCAACTTTATCGCAAACTGACCTGACCCACATGAATTACGGCTGTTACTAGTTTACAGTCGTTAATGCTATGTTCTATGCTCCAATTAAACAAGATAAATATAACTTGCTACATGACAAAGTCTGAATATATCCCGAAATAAAAAAGTTTCTCTTAGCGAATATCTGCCCACAGCCGCTCTAATAAAACTCCTGTACAACAGCATGTACCACCACCATGTGGGTTCTGTTAGTCCAGTGGCAAGATCGTGTGAGTTAAGTTTTGCTTTCCCCTCAGCTGATGCTGGTTCGATTCTCGGTGGGGTCGGCAACAATCTATTTAGCCAGCTGAAACATTGAATTTGTTCATATTTTAGTTGTAATGTTCATTTTCAGCAAAATATTTATGTCTCTACAAGTTCTTTGAATTTGGTTGTTCCTAAACAGCATTTTAGTTGAAACTCTGCTCACAGATGGACTCACACTGGCTAAATAAACGAATGAATAAATAAAAAAAACACATTAGTCATTATATGTTAAACGGCATACCAATAAATTGTTGTAAACATAGTACTGGCAAGTGTAGCTAGAATTGAGGAAAAGAGATTATAGGATATTTCCACTGCTGGGAGGCGAACCTGCGCAAAACTTCATGTCAACCTGACACCATCACCACTACACCACCATATCTGATAAAATCTAGGTGGCGTTACATTTTATTATGCTATTTAGTGTGTCTTTGGAGATGGGATGTATGGTTTATTGGCGGTGTCCCAGTAGAAGTCATTTCAGAAATAATTTGTCAGAAAATTCACAGAATATCCAGATTTGAGAACCAAAACCAGACCCGCTTCGGGGGAGGAGACCAAATTGAAGCTGAGATGGGAAGAAAATGCATGAATGAGGCCAAAAATGGCTTTGGCGTGTTTCTTATGAGGAAATGACAATATAACATGATTAAAAGTTCCAAAAGTTAGATTTTTAATTATATGGAACCTTTACAAAAACTGTTCAATTCACTTCTCAACTCCGTCCTCAATCTTGCATTTTTTAGCCATAACACCCTCTTTGGTTCCAGAATGCTATAAAGCCTGACAACTGGAAGGAATTGGACTGACTCTGATGGAATGGGCGGGGCTGATTCTGGAATGGGCGGGTCTGACTCTGGTGCAGCTCCACCTTCTGGTGCAGCTCCGCCTTTGTGGTTCTGCAGCGAGCACCACTTGAAAGCTTCTGCCGATCACAATTCAACAACGGATTATGAAAGAACGGATAACGTTCGAAACACGCGGATTCTTCCTGATGTGAGAGGTGAGTCTCCTCTTTGTTTTGGTTGTTTTGGCGTCGACATCATCCTAACGCGCAACGTTCTGTGACTTAAAAACAGTAAAAACGGAAAGAAACTCTGGCAGCGAGGGCCTGTAGCGATCAGGAGACGGCTGGCAGCGAATGAGTTAAACATATGCAAGATATGGACTAAAGAAGTCTCACAGATCAAATATGGTTTTTCAGCAAAGACTTATGTATCACTTAACATAATTCTGAAACTTAAAAGTTATCTAAGTGCAAAGGACCAGGGATTAGTAGGTATTAGGCTTGGAAAAGTAATAAGGGTGAGTTTTATCATGAGGTGTTATAATAGACGTGGCAAGCTCTCCCTTTCAACTCTAGCGGTGTGCATATCCTTTTAAAGCTGTTCATGAATAAAATAGGTTCAATAGCTGGGGATAAATATATGAGAAGCTGTTTATTAGGGCAATATGTTGTGTTACATTAAGACTTGTTCAAATTCTACAATGCGTTTTTAAAAAAACAGACTAAGCGTTTTGCATTTCCACGTTTCTACATAGCAGAAGTAGCTATCTCAAAAACAAAGTGACAAGGAAACAAGATTTGATTTTTTCTAACAATTTAAATAAAAACATGTTCTGCATTATCAATCAGAGTAAGAGTGAAACAAACTTTTTTTATTCTCAACATCATATTTTCGATTAGCGACCTCTTAGCTCATGTGTCAATTTAATCCTCCCACGACTTCATTATCATTCTCACTGCAGATGTCTTGGCTTTCTGTGAGATTACTTCATTCATTTTGGGGTTGGACAATTTAGAGAGTGCAAAGAGAGGTAGACGGTTAATTTTAGTTCCTGCTGGACCACCTAATGTTTTATAAAGGCAAATGTTTGCTCCAATTACTGAGAAGCAGCAGAGAAAGTTTTCGCTACTCAAAACCAAAAATTATAACCACATAATAAACACAGAATACACGAGACACTAAATAAAACCACTTAAAGACAATTCTCACCCAGTTAAAATGGACAAGTCTTCATCTTTGAAGAACAATAATCTAAAAAATACCCAGTTCCAGAACAAAATGTAACACAGGAGTGTCATTTTTATAATCTCAAAATCTTGCAATAAAAAGGCTAAACTAAGTAATCCGACAACCCGGGTGTTTAATAAATTATTCAGAAAATGCAACAGAGTCCTCATTTGACTTTAGAGTTGCATGGCTTGCCTTTAGGCTGAAGCATAATCTTCACAGCTAAATGACGGAATTTATGCCATCTGTAACGCTGCTATACTTGAAAGAGGAACCAAAACTGGCACCTCTAATCTCACTATCAAATGGCTTTGAGTCCAAAGTATGGTCCTGAGATCAGTGTCAAAGAAATCAGAGCAGCAATCCACCGAATAAAGGATCTGCTACTGGATACCAAGGTTACAACATAGTATTTAATGCTACGTAAATATGTTTTTTTTCCTAGCACAGTAAGTGTAAAGCAGGATTTGGATGGAGGTTTGGACAACACTTGTGTTTCTATCATTTTTCAATTTTTCTTTTTTTCTGTCATAAATCAGAAATACAACAAATGTTGGTTTGAAATCTTTATTACTGATAATGTCACAAACTGATTCCCGACTTTCAAAAAAAACATAATTTTTTAAGATAATATTGGAAGCTTTTTAACCCTTTAATGCATAATGGTCACTAGGGCTGCAACAAACGATTATTTGGATAATCGATTAATCGGATGGGGTCTCGACACGATTAATCGATTAATCGGATTACATGGGGAAATTTTTAAAAACTGCTAGGGAAACGTTATTTCTCTCCTTCCTTCACTTTATTTAACACAACATTATTAGAAAACAGTTCAATAGCAGAAAAACAACATGCCATCACCTAAATTGTCTTATAAGGTGTATAGACAGAGACCCTAAGCTACATCTATCTGTGACCTAAAATGCTTGGTCCAAGTTAAACAGCTTAAGGGCAATTCTCATCTGTTTTGTTTGATCTCATCTGTTAACATTTATTTTAAATGTAATTAAACATAGGCTGTGAATTAATCAAAATTGATCACTATTTCCAAAAATGACTGAAAAAATACCAAATAAAACAAAAGTAAATGAATGCCATCCTCCTTGCGATGATGCCCTGGGCAACTGCCATAAAGTCACATCAAGAAATGCTGCTGATCATTCCAATGATCCCAAATAGAC
This sequence comes from Nothobranchius furzeri, assembly GCF_043380555.1. Lineage (NCBI taxonomy): Eukaryota > Metazoa > Chordata > Actinopteri > Cyprinodontiformes > Nothobranchiidae > Nothobranchius > Nothobranchius furzeri. Next base: position 78,546,105 of record NC_091746.1, on the reverse strand, counting down.
TCACATTAGGCCACATGAAAGCAACTGAACCCAAAAATATATTAACCAGTATATAACTGCACTCTCACACAACACGCCTGCAGCAACAGTTAGGACTCCTCCCTCCCTTTTAAAAGCGTTTTTGCTTCTGAGGACATTGTGGTTGTAAAACCACATGCTAGTAGTCTGGCCCCGGTGTGATCAACCAGTTTCTGCGGGAATGTGACGGCGGAACCAGGGCCAGATTAACACTTTGTTGTACCCTGGGCAACAATATTCAAGGGCTCCATCATCACGACCCAAGGATCACCATAATATGGTCACATACAGAATATTTTACTGTAATATGCAGTAAATATACTCAATACTTGAATGCCTGACAACACGTAACCCGCCCAGAGTAACCTTTGACCCACCTCGTGTGGACTGACCAATGAGGAGAGGGTCTTAACTTGAGGCCCTCTCTTCATTGGTCAGTCTGCATGAGACTGACTCTCAACTGACGTTCAGTCATAGGCAGCGAAGCGTCTCTGTGCAGCGCAAAAGCCCGGGTGGACAGTTTGTTTAATGTAGGGTGACCATATTTCCATTTCCAAACAAGAGGACAGGGGATCTGTGCCTATGACGTCACACTATGGCAACGCCACACAAACCATGTTGGAACCCATTTTTTGTAAGAACTAAATTAATATCAGATTCTGCCAGTAAAAGGGCTCTAAAACAATTCATATGCAAATATTTGGCATATTTAATGCAAAATCTAATTTTTCTGCTTTAGTGCTGCAACAAGGTTTTATTAATAATAAATTATTATACCTTTTGTTTTACTACAGCATCGGTAAGCTTCCTGTGCACAGATTATTAAGGATGCTTGTTTCAGCTGTGAGATTAGACGATAGGATCAATGAAAAAATAAGTTGTCACACACTCCATGGAAACTTTCAGAGAATCCACAAATAGTGGCTTTCAAATGGTTTTGTTACTTTTTGCAAGTTTAGAAAAGCAGCAGATGAGACAGCATGTCTGATAATTTAGTTTTTCATCTGATAATATTAGAACATGTCAGTAATGTCTGAGGGGCTTTTATAAACACCATATAACTAACACTACTGGAGAGGGTATGAATTACACAGAGGCTTCTGGGGAGCCCAGTTATGGGGGGGGGGGATTTTTGCCTTGGCCACCAAAATGTCTTGAAACGGCCCTGGGTGTGTGACTGAGTTTTGAAGGTGACCTGAATTGTATCAGATGTATAAATATGACATGTGTGTAACTTATTGTTTTATACAGGTAAAAACGTGTAGTGGAGATAAATCTACCTACATTTGACTTTTCAACACTTTGTTTTGTTTTCTTGTTTTTATTGAACTATTTTCCTGTCCTGTCTGTCTCTCATCTTCCTGCATCTCCTCATAATTCTCCAGAAAATCTGTTGCCTGGATTCTTACCTTTTCACCTCATCAGTTACTTTTGAGCAGATGAAAGGGATCTCCTGACCGAAAAGCGCAGAGCGCGTTTTCGATGCTGCATGAGGTGACATCACCACAGCACAGGTGATGAGCTCCGCAGTAGCGCGCTTCAGGCACAAATAAGACAGAAAATAGAGAACATGTGCAGACAAGAACGATCGTGTGCTAATTATAGTTTTTTGGTTGCACCACTTTGAGAATGGACCGTGCGCTGGAAGCAGCTGCCTGGATCGCTGCGCGACAATGCGGAACAGGTTCTCAGCAGCGCAAGTCTGCCGGCTCTCCCTCGCGCTGATCTGCCGGTACCGGCTCTCCCTCATGCTGATCTGCGGCTCACCCTCGCGCTGATCTGCCGGCTCTCCCTCGCGCTGATCTGACTTGCTCTGGTCTGCGCGCAACGGCGGGCGGGAAGGGGGGGTGGGCGCTTTTGGAAGAGTTGTGCGACACAACGAATCGATGACGCAATTCGTTGCCAACGCTTTTAGTAATCGATTTTCATCGAATTTATCGATTCGTTGTTGCAGCCCTAATGGTCACTACAGTGGACAGGTACTCAAAATTGTTATTTCTTTATTTTTGCTATTTTTGCGTTTGAGCCCCTCCATTTGGACTTCAGTAAGCCAAGCCAGCATATTTCATGCTCAGAATGCACATTGTCCACTGAGATGGACATGTAATAAACTATTTGTAAATTAACAAAATGTTACAAAAATATTAGTTGAAATTTGTTTCATTCACACCTAAAGATATATGAAAAAAATTGTTTAAAAAATCATGGTTGAATATTTCAGAATTCATGCATCAGAGGGTTAAATGCATACATGTAATTATTAAGCAATCTTGAGATTGTGTTGATCTAAACTGTTTCCAGTTCCTTCTATGTGCCGTGTAAAGAAACGACTGTGCAGAGCAGCAGTTCGGGACCCTGGGGGGTAACCATATGTTTGAAATGCAGTGTCAAAAGACACATTCTGAGGACAGATGAGTGTTTCACAAGTCCACTACTGAGCTCCAGGCACAAATAAAAGACCAAAAGCTTACAGAAGCACTTTGCAGAACTGCATGGCTGTCATTTATAGTCTGTGCATTTGTTGCATTGTCACTAATGGGAAAGTTAATGATTTGATGAAAACTTTGCAATTAGGATTGTGACATTGTTTGCAAATGACCATTAGTAGATAAAAGAGGTTTCACTTTGAGGTCCAGAAAACATATTGAAGACATAAGGCGGACAAATGGAAATTAAAAAGGAAGAATTTGCATAAGACGTTTAAAGACCATGCACTTAAAAATAATACTTTCCTAAAGAAAACACAGTGATGGGTACACAGATATGTAACTAAAGCCAGGCTTACACAACTGGATTTTTATATTGTTTGTGGATCTTCAAAGCATGAGAAATCACACGGTGATTAAAAAGGTTATGGACATGCCATTTTTGGTCATACAGTCTGTAACAATTCAACTTCACACAAATTGCTTTCATACACGAACATTCCCCGTTCAGATAGGGAATCTTGCAGGATCAAACATGACTTTAAAGTAGACCATTCTCCTCGATGCATTCACATCAGCTGCGAAGCGTCGCAAGGCGGGTCGCTCACCATCTCCGTGCGCCGCCCGCTGCTCTTCTGTTTACATCAGGTGAGAATTTTTGATGAGTACTTCTGCTCACCGTTTTCTAAATCCCCCTACCCATGCTCCTGCTGTTTGTGTGTGTGTGTGTGTGTGTGTGTGTGTGTGTGTGTGTGTGTGTGTGTGTGTGTGTGTGTGTGTGTGTGTGTGTGTGTGTGTGTGTAACCAGTTTGCTTGTTGATTTTTTTTTTTAAATCCATCTTTTGCTGTAAAAACTGCATTTAAATGTATGGAAACCGTGTTTCTCCGCAGGAGTGTTTGTGTGTGTGTGTGTGTGTGTGTGTGTGTGTGTGTGTGTGTGTGTGTGTGTGTGTGTGTGTGTGTGTAACCAGTTTGTTGATTTTTTTTAAATCCATCTTTTGCTGTAAAAACTGCATTTAAATGTATGGAAACCGTGTTTCTCCGCAGGAGTGTTTGTGTGTGTGTGTGTGTGTGTGTGTGTGTGTGTGTGTAACCAGTTTGCTTGTTGATTTTTTTTAAATCCATCTTTTGCTGTAAAAACTGCATTTAAATGTATGGAAACCGTGTTTCTCCGCAGGAGTGTTTGTGTGTGTGTGTGTGTGTGTGTGTGTGTTTGTTCATTTTCATCTCTCTAGACTGTTTAGATGCACAAAAATGATCACATTTATCAATAGAGGTGTTTTATTTAGAAAATTGTCTTTATTTTGTTAATTTACCGGCCTGCCTCTTCTGTTTTGCTTCGACTTCCTGCCAGAATTGACGCGGCTCTCTCACAGCTCACAAACAAACAAACAAACAAACGCTACACGGTGCTTCGCCGTGCTTCTCAGCCTATGTGAACGAGACCATAGGTTAACAAGGGCACCAAATAGAAGCGCTCTTCGTTCCGCAGCGCTTCGCAGAGCAACGCTGCGCCTCTGATGTGAACAGGGGGTACGGGCTTCCACTTCGGTGGCAGTTATTAAAGTTGGGCTGAAGACGATTCTATATGACTTGGCCTTTCCTTCTAGCCGTTTTTAAACAGTTTTATTGTGTTTTAGTTTCTTTTACTTCTGTTTTTTATATTCTATTTTATCTCTGTACAGTGCTTGGTGTTACTTTTGTGTTTGTAAAGCCCAATATAGTTAAAGATTGAGCTGAGTAAACAAACATCGCTGAGGAGGATGAACACTGGGTGTCTGTCACCTCACGTTCTGATTAGCTACACATCACATCTGACAGGAAGCATGTTTGTTTGTCCCAGAAAATCAGACCAAGGCAATCCAACATGTTCAAAAGCCTGAACTTATGATCTGAGCAGTCCCAGCATCCTTCCAAGTGGACCAGAACATTCTTAATACTTCCTTAAGATTGTCAGAAGGGGAGGAGCTAGTCGAAACCTGGCAAGATTATCCTGCCGTTTTAACAGGGCGCACCTGTCTTTTTTAAACCAGTCATAACGAATCCCGTAAAAGCTTTGTATAGTTTTGATTTATAAATGGTTCCCATTTCTAGGTCACAAAAGTTTTAACTCAGCCCGTTTGACTGGATGAATGGGTGCATGTGACTTTTGTATAGGCCAGTTACTACTCCGAGTTTTAAGGCCAGACATCATGTTTCACAGTAAAAATAAATAAGAGGCTTTAATCTGTCCACAAAGGCAAAGGTCCATGCACTCTAAAATCCAACTTCATTAATGTCCCGGAGAAGCTGTTAATGGAGCCCAAAATTAAAGACACACATTTTATTACCAGCTGCAATTCTCTAACCACTCAGGGGTTGGAGTGAAAAAAAGAAATAAACTCCTCTATCTGATTTACAAGAGGTCTCATTAGGAAAAAGCAAGCTGGATGGTGAAAATCCTGATCTGCAAATTGAATACATTTTTATTTTGCACCAATATATGAAAATTTCCAGAAAAGATTATTTAAAAAATAAAAGGGTATCCCTCCACAAGCTCCTTGTTATCGACTAGCTGACAGGCAGAACAAAGAATGAAAGATTGAAGGGTTTTGCTTAAAGCTTGGTTTATGCTTGACGCATTTACTTTCCGCTTGGTGATGCGGCTCGCAGATGGAACGTGCTTCACAACTCGCAGCGTTTATGGTTCATGTGGCTCGTCTCTGCGGTGAGCCAAAATTCTCCCAAACTGTAGGGGGCAGCATGGAGCTCTACGGCATACATCCAACACTACACCATAGTAGAAGTAAAAATTACTGTTTACAACATGGCATTTCAGCATTTTTAACAGCGTTCTCGTCTTTTCCGACAGTGCGAGCTATTTCTCTCCAAGAATTATTAACAAAATGTTGATCACGGTGATCTCTGAGAGCTGAATCATACAAATGTCTGTATTTATGAACCTCTGCCATACTAGTTCTTGCCGGTCCGCCATGTTTTTCCGCGTCCGTCCATCCGCGTGGTCAGAAATTTTCCGAGGTGCGCGTCGCGTAAATTCTGGGCCATGCGGAGGCGCGGTGGAAGGGCGTGGTTGTTAAAATGACGCAACTTTTCCGCGCGGAGCCGTGCGGACCTCGCGGACACGTCAAGCATAAACCAACCTTCAGAGAAGGTGAGCTGCACAGTAATAACTCACTGTGGTGTTCTTTAATCACTTAGCTTCAACTTGTGCATAAAAGACTAAAGAGTTTTTTTTATACTATTGCTATCAAAGTGGTTTCAGTGATACTTAATGTATAAATGTTACCAAATTTGCACTCTGAAGTATTTTTGAGAGATTTTATTTTATTTGGCACAACTTGTGAAGTAGCAAAGCGCTAAAAACAATAACCTCATTTTAAATATGGCCAAGACACATGAAATGACTCAGTGAGAAAGATGACCACTCTTTACCATACCATACCATACAATTTTATTTATAAAGCGCATTCAACAAGGCATTACAACCAAGCAAGGCGCTGTACACTAAAAATGTTAGTTAATTAAACCGGAGTCAGACCGTCATGTAGAACAGAGATAAAAGATAAAAAGGAAAAACAACAAAATTCCTAGAACTAACAGTTAAAAATCAATAAAACACAGGGAGAATATAAAAAATAAGAAAAACATTTTAAAAAGAACCCCAATAATACGGAAGTTGATATTGTGCATTCCATTTTTAAACAATGTAGTTGTAAGTGAGGTTCATAAAGGACACCTGGGTGTTTCTGGATAACAAACTGAACTGGATATTTGAAGAAAAATGTTTGTAATAAAGACATCAACTGGCTCCATAAACACAAGCCAACATTATGGTTTTAGTTGGATAACTGAACAGAATTGTACCAGCATGAAGGTTGCTCCTCGGTTAAGGAAACGTGGTTAATCACATCTCAAAATATCCCCAAAAGGGGAAAAACTACTACTGCTGTCAAAAGGTGTCATCATATTCATGCTGAGACTACCTTTTAAACATAGTTAAAATTACCCTGCTCTGAAACGACTCTTCAGTAGTTTCACTGAACACTCTGCGAAGTATAGCACTACTTCTTGCCTTGGAAAATTGTCTGTTTGAGGTCCAGGCCTCCTCCTTTTCCGCTAGCTTAATGGATTAGGACAGTGATGCAGCATGAAGCCTTAATCCTCTCACCGCTCTCGTCTCCCCTCCCTATATGTTAAGCCCCTTGACTAGAAGCCGTCTCTCTGTGTATGTATGTCAGGTGCCAACTAAAAGTCAAAGCCAAACTTGGGTAACAAATGAAAACAATGAGTTAAAACTGTTGACTGCCATCTCCATCATTCATGTTTGATCCAATCCTATTACAGTAAAGCTGTGAAGTTAGTATGCAATACAAGCAGTGGGAAGTTCTTTATTTAACCTATTTAATCAGAGGAGCAAAAGTTCCTTAAAGTGACCGTGTGTAGTTTCCCTGGTGATAGGGGGCAGTAGATACCTAAATCATTGCAAGAAAGCTTTATTTTTGTGTTCAAGTAAGACCTTACCAACGGATGGCCATTAGGGTCAAAAATCCTTGGGAGCAACTTCCAGCAAAATATCATGAACATCAGATTCCCTTTCATCACTAGCAATGAGTGAAGATGTAAATGTGTAAAAGAACAACAATTATTAATGCTGAAAGTTTTCTAATCATTTGTTACAAATCAGTAAATGCATTCTGTCCTCACGGGCTTCCGTAGAAGGAAACCAATTGCATCCAGTATGACGTCGCCCAGAGTCTTGGACCCGCTCCCATGTATTTTAGACCTGATTTCTTGGGTTATATGTTATGAAACCACAAATATTTTTCTACAACTATTACTTCATTTACAACAACATTTCAATGGATATTTCCAGAAATTAATGGTAAAAACTACACATTATCACTCTAATGGGCTCGACACAAGGGAGGCGACAAACGACCGCGATCAGCAAAATTTGTCGCTGTCGTTTTTATTACCTGACACATAGGAGGCGATCCGTGGCAGCGGCAAAGCCGTCTACACGTTCTGTTCCATGGCGAAATCGAAACTTCCGTTGTTTTGCTTGGCTGTGTCAGGTTGGAGGGAATTAAGGTTAGTTAAGCGGTTCAGAGTTAAAAAAGCGGTAGATATGATGTTTCACAAGGTGCTGCTGGAGTTATGAGAAATCTTACTTGTGATTTTACTATATAAAACATAATAATAATCAACTTCTCCTCCATGTTTGCTCGGAGGTGTACTGAGCATCCTGTCCGCTCACTGGTCAGTGAATGAAACCTCAGTTGATTGGTCCTCGTCCGAGCGACAGCGATGAAGCGACAGCGATGAAAAGTTGAAAATGTTTCAACTTTCTGGGATCGCGTCGCTGGGTTGCCTGTGCACGACACGTGCACGAGCGCAAAATTTCACACGCACGTTTTTCGCGTTTCGCTTGGTAGGAGGGAGACCCACGATTATCGCTTTGTCGCGCATGTCTCAATGAAAATGAATGAAGGAGAGGCGATGTCGCCTCCCGTGTGTCGAGCCCATTAAGCTACAATAGCAAACTTGAAAAACAAGTTACCTTAAACATTTTTTCATGCTTCTTAATAATGTTCTAACATAGTAGAACTACAAATATTTTGTGGCGATAAACAAAACAAAAAAAATAAATAAACGAGAGTTATTCTCTTGCCAATAACGGGTGCCAGGCTGGCCTGTGGAGAGAAGCAGCCAGAATCACCAAGTCCTGCTGAATCAGCCTGACACCGCCCCTCCTCCTCCTCTCTCCCGGGCTGCTGAGGAGCACATCTGCAAGGAATCTTCACAGATTGCCAACACCTGTATAAAAAGGCTGTGCCTTCAGCAGTCTGGGAGGCAGCAGTGCAGGGGTTCTGCTGTCCTCCTGGTTTTGTTTAGTTTCAACCCCTGTTCGTTTGGATTTGTTTGAATTTTGAACCATTGTAGTTTTTAACTCAGTCAGAAGTTTTGGGAGGATCCAGTGGGATCTTTTGTGTGTTTGGGTTTTAAGGTTAACTTTGTCTGTGGCTATTTTTACTGACCTCGGTTTTAAACACCTTCCGTTGTGGTAAAGCTTTTAAAATAAGTTTTTACCAGGTGTTTTTAGTCAGTAGAATGTTTATAGACTTTTATCAACTTCAGGATTTTAAAACACCTTCGTTGCAGTACAACTTTTAATATAAGTTTTTACCAGGTGTTTTATAGTTGATAATTTGCTTTGTAATGTTAACCTTTTAGAGAAATCAGTTTTGCTTGTGTTTTTAATACCTTTTTGTACAAATAAACCCATTTTAAACTCCTCCACCAGTTCTTATGTTGCCCCCTACCTTCACATTCTTACCAACACATGTCGGGGATGTAACATAAATGGGGGCTCATCCGGGATTTAATTTAATAACAACAGCCCGTGAAGAAATGTACAAATCCCCTGGTGGTGGCAATTTTAATGGTGTTTTAAAGGTTTTAAGCTTACACCAAAAGCAACTGTTGGACCGTCCAGTTATCGGTCTCGCCAAACCACCATACTTCTGAATTTACTTGGGTCCTCCATTCATTACACACTCGCATATTTTACAACAGAATACCACTGGTGTGAGAGGTTCACCATCAGAGAAGGAGAAACAGCCGGCTGGTATCACTTCAACTTTAGGACAAACTACCAGAGTCCCAAAAAGAAAAACTCCATTTGAAGTCTCGGACAACAAAAGACGTTCGGACATAGAAAATGGCAGATTGTGTTTAGCACTCTCTTGTGTCCTCTAGCAATGTGGGTATCCGGTTCCAGTTGACACAGAACTAGTGAAGGTACCCGAGGAGAGGGGTGAGTGTTCCATGACCGTGTTAATGTTAAAAACCTAACTTGTTTGCAGATTTGCTTTAGCAGCTCTAAACTCAGGGGTGGGGCCGCGCGCTCCGTCCCACAACGCTCCTCTGTGAGAGTGGGGCTGGGGGTGGGGAGGTTTCACACGTTCCGCTGCTGTTTGTCACCAGTATCAGCTGATGGAGGGCTCTAGTGTCGTTGCACCATTTGTGTCAGCAGACACAGTAGGGTCGGGGAGGGGGGTGGGGCATGACTCTTAGCCTGGCAGGTGGCCAAGCAAAGCCTGGCCGCCAGGCTTATAAAGCGGTAGGGGAAACCCTGAATAGCATTTCCCATTTGTGTTTGCTGGGACTGCTATCTCATCAAAGCGTTGTACATTTAAAGGCCATGTTCACTGAGAAACCGTTTTTACTTGATCTTTTCAGAAAAAGATCAGTCACCGAGTTTAACATGCAGGCTAAATATGAATCAGTCTCATACCCTAATTTCCTGCACTGGCCGCCAAAAGAAAATAGAAGGTTCACGATGGGGGAGGTTGTTAATTTATAGGCCTTTTCCAACAGCACTACTAAGCGTGACTCGGGGAGGATGCAGTTTGGCCTGACCGCCTTTTCCAACAGCATAGTTCTGTATTTTCCCCCTACTTTCCTTCTAGCAGAACGAGGGAGTCACCAGAGTGGTAGAAAGTCCAACCCCTCTCAAGGAAACTGGTTCCAGAGCCAGAGTCATGCGTTGAGGTGAGTCCGACTATATCTAGTCGGAACCTCTCAACCTCACACACCAACTTGGGCTCCTTCCCCACCAGAGAGGTGACATTCCATGTGCCAAGAGCCAGCTTCTGTAGCCGAGGATTAGACCGTCAAGAACACCGCCCTCAACTACTACCCGTCACACACTGCACCCAACCCCTTTGGACCCTCCCACGAGTGGTGAGCCCATGGGAAGGGGGACCCACATTTCCTCTTCGGGCTGTGCCCGGCCGGGCTCCTTGGGTGAAAGCCCAGCCACCAGGCGCTCACCAAGGTGCCCCACCTCCAGGCCTGGCTCCAGTGGGGGGCCCGGGTGACCCACGTCCGGGCGAGGGAACACGGTTTCCATTTATATAATTCATTATAAGAGGTCTCCGGGCTGCTCTTTGTCTGATCCCTCACCTAGGACCTCTTTGCCATGGGTGACCCTACCAGAGGCAGAAAGCCTCAGACAACTTGGCTCCTAGGATCATTGAGACACTCAAACCCCTCCACCACGCTAAGGTGGCAGCCCAGGGAGAGAAAACAAGAGTTTCAGATTTCATTTTTAAATCACGGCGTGTAGAAAATTATATAATTCAATTTGTATTCATTATAACCATCCTTTTCCTTTTCAGTTTATTCCTTTCTCATAAGAACGCTGAAAGTGTCTAAACTACGTTTTGCTTTTCTCCCTCATTAGAAACTCCTGCAGGGAAGCAATGACCTGGTCATTACTAGCAGGAAACGTAATTTACCACTGTCACAGCTTGCTTCTCGTGCAAATAGGTAAACATAAACACAACTTTGTTTACTTGATATGTTGCAAAGAATACTGAAGTTAAGCTGTTCGGACTAAAAAATGCAGTTCATTTTGACCTACTGCTTTCAAAAAGGTTATGTAAAAAAGATTGCTTCCTGACTTTTAAATCTCTCCTCGTCGTTGTGGTTCTGAACAGCATTGGTGAACATGAGATACATGCCTGATCGGAATGTGAAGCAAAAGTTAGAAATTATTTGAAAATCATTACAGTTAGTTTGATGCAGGTTTATAAAACCATGCATATAAGAGAGTGTTTTACTACACAGGACACTTATGCAATAGCTATAATGTACGCCAACAAGCATCTCTAACATCCAGAAGACATCTTGGAAAATGTTTTGTGTTCATAAGTCAAAGCATCAGCTATTCACAGACTCGTTCAATGTTTACCCTACCTGCCACTTAAAACTTTCTTTAATTTCTTCAGAAAAATGCAATAAATTATAAAAATGTCTTTTACACGGTGACAAAGTACGACCCTCAGCATTAGCTACAGTCCTGTCCAGATCTCTTGCTGAGGTGAGAGAAGCTTGGTCATGATGAATGATGCTGCTATCGCAAGCAATGTCAGCATCAGCCTGTCTGTTTGTCCTCCTGAGGCTTCCCTTTATTCTGTCCAAACACTCACATTCAATAGACAAGGAAACAATCCCAAAGCCTGGTTCACACCTTAGAATGTTTCACATTTCCACACTGATATTTGTTTATTTATTTATTTTGGTGACAAATGAGACTGATGCTGAATTAGAGCAGAAGGCATTGAAGAAAACTGAACTTTGGTAAAGTAGTAAGATTTATTTTGAAGCCAAATGTGACAAAGTGTCTCAACTACACATTCACCTGGCCACTGATCTGAAAAGTTTACTAGTCTTTTATGAAAATGTATAGATTTATTCCATTTATCCATAGATATTGATGGGACGAAGTATATGAAATGAAATGCTCACTGATGTGTGTGTGTGTGTGTGTGTGTGTGTGTGTGTGTGTATATATATATATATATATATATATATATATATATATATGCTGGAATACAGGTGGAACTCAAAAGACTAGAATATGATGCAAACGCTCATTTATGTTAGTAAATCAACTTAAAAGGTGAAACTAGTACATGAGACAGACTCACATGAAAAACAAGATATTGCAAGCCTGTCTGTTGGAAAGGCCTAGTGTTTACTAGGGCTGTAGCGAAGCTTCGACAACGTCGACGGCTCGATTCTAAAAATTTGTCGACGTCAGATCCGGAAGTCGACGCACCGCGCCCACTTGTTGCATCCCCAGGAGTTTGTAAATAGAGGAGGAATCTGCCTGTTTTTCCTCTAGTTCGCCCTCTTCTCCGCCTTCACTAACATCTCCGCCAAATACCGAAGACCCGGAACAATGTCCGTCCACTACTAGATTATTTTCCTGTTTTGCCCGCCTTCATCTCCCGGCAACGGACAACAACTTCCGGGGTCAGATGCGCTGCTTCGTGTCTATCGCAGATGTAGAAAATCACCGGGAGCGTTTCTCCCTTCATAAAGGAGCTTCTTTCAGACATGAGGAGAGCTGTTTTGGTGGTAGCAGTCTCTCCTCCGTGCTGGTCTGTTTGCTGCTGGGTATTTTTGGTTTATTTAAACTTGGTAACTTGAACTTAACATTGGTAAAGCTACTGTTAGCATCTTCGCTAACAGCTTCTAGCGTTGGGATAAGCTGTTACGTTTTGGTTTAGAGTTCATCTTTTTTTTGGTGCAGATCTCCCTTTTATTACATTTAGAGTGTTGTGGGTTTTCGGTTTAGTTTAAAATATCACCTTGAGTTTGGTTTAACCACCCAGTTTAGAGTTTGGATCCCTACTTATTTGTACTTTGTTTTAATTCCCCACAGGCAGGATTAGTTTTATTATTCCCAACCTGTGGATGGAAAGATTAGTTTTTTTTTTGTTGTTGTTGTAAATAAACCTGATCATCATTTTAACTTTTAAATCCTGCGTTATTGTCCCTTCCTTTTTGCACACGAGCCAAACTCCCCAGGAAGAGTCGTAACACCACTTGCCTCACGCTCAAAAGTGACCAAAACAAAGCAGCATGGAGACACTCCATCTTCTACCACCTCTCAGGCAGCAGCCTGCACTCCCAAGATCTACACGTCACCAGAACATAACCAACCGCAACACAATAAAAGCAGTGTTATACAAAATGGAAGGCCCGTAGTGTTTATTCTCTTACAGTAATAATTTATCAATTTTTTTGAGGAATTTATTTGAGATTTTCTGGTTTTTGTTAATTGTGCAATAGAAAAATAATCAGATTAATTTTCTAAATAGTCATTAGAATAGTCGACTATTCGATAAAATAATCGTCAGAATAATCGTTTTAAAAATAATCGTTTACCCCCAGCCCTAGTGTTTACACAAGAAATCAGAAATAAGCAATTAAATGACTAATCTAAATGAAATTAAGAAAACTGAGCTGCCTCGGTTCATGAGATGAATGAGTGTCAACAGATAAAATTGTAGCATCTTGAAGGGATTTCCACCTTTCCCTGTAGATTATAATAAACACTATTCACAGTAACTTCCTTTCAATGAGCGAGATAATATGACAAATTAGATAATGTGTCTTCCTTTTATTAAGTAGAGCTGTATCAATTGGTAAAGTCTGATAAAGTTCAGGTTTTGCTTATTTAATAATTATTTTCAATCATGTTCTTGCAAGATAACTTCTTTAAAAAAGAATCATCAACAGTCATTCTAAAATGTTCTCTGAGTCTCAACAATAGTAGAGTAGCCGTGTTATTTTATGGATTGAATATATTTAAAAAAAAATTGGGTTTTTTCTACCTTTAAAGTGACAGTGTGTATTTCCCCTAGCAATAGGGGGCAGTACATACCTAAATCATTGTAAGCAAGCTGTATTTTTGTGTTGGAGTAAGACTATCTACGGATGGCCATTAGGGTCAAAATCCCTGGGAGCGCAAACTTCAGCAAAATGGCAAGCACATCAGACTTCCTTTCATCACTGGCAACGAGTAAAGAGGTAAATGTGTAAAACAACCTTTATGAATGGTGAAAGTAACCATTTTTTTACAAATCAGTAAATGCATTTTGTCCTCACGAGTTCCCGTAGCAGGAAACATGGCGTCCAATATGGCATCACTTACACCCACTCCCATGTATTTTAGACCAAATTTTCATGGTCATATGTTATGAAGACGCCAATATTTTTCAACAACTGGTCGTCATTTTTTCCGTTTTCAACAACATTTCGATAGATGTTTCCAGAGACTAATGGTAAAAACTACACATTGTCAATTTACGATGCTGGAAATAATTGGAAAGAAAGCCAACAAAACTTCAATTATTTAATCATTTAGCTTCACCTGACAAAGTGAAACAGTTAAAGAAATAAAAAAGTTGCATTCTCACAAAAAATGAAAAGAAACTGCTAAATCCATTTTGAAAGAAAGAATGTTCGGTTAAACTTTCAGAAGCAGAAAAGATGAAATAAAAGATGACTGTCATGATAACACAGAAGAGACCACGCATCGGGGTAAAATACGGTGGTTTGATGAAAAATAAAAAGCCCTCTGCGGTCAACCAAGAAGCACTGGAGCACTGGGGAAAGCTGCTGGTACACCGAGTGATCACATTAGTACTGTGCCAGACTCAGATAGGGAGGCTTACATCATGCCTCGAGGTTGAAATCTTTATCCATGATTGTTTTATAGGACTCTGGTTTGATTTAGTTTCCAAAGCAGAACAACTTTTGAGTCTGCAAACAGTCCTTTCCAATGGGGAAACATGTAAAGTACTGCTCCATGTCACTAATACCTTCATCTCTCCCAGGGCTCCTCATATAGTTCTCAGAAACCTTCTGCAATATGTTATCAGTAACGATCAGCAACATCACATTTCTCTCCACCTTTATCTAAATCCCACATAATCCAATTCCTCCTCACACCTGGTCCTCCTTTTTTTAACCGTGCCTTCGCAAAACATCTACAACTATGAAACCATCCTCAGATTGCTCGTCTTTTACTGGAATTTACCAATTTTCAGAATATCACCAACACTACTTCTTCATCCAACGTATATTGGCTTTTTCAGTTTTTTGATCTTTTTTTAATTTGTGTGCCTCATTTTTCTGCACATACAGTTGTTGACTTCTACGCTGGAAACCCAATCAGAACTCCATCCCACCAAAGGACTATATAGTCAGTCAGAAATAATTTACATTCTTCCAGACACAGACAGTATAGGAACTGACGTACAGGTGAAACTTTAAGAATTAGAATATGGTCTAAAAGGGTGAAACTAATATATGAGGTAGACTTATTACTTGCCAAAACCAGCTATGTCAAGCCTTTCTTTATTCTAATTGCAATGAATGTGGCTTACAGCTTACAAAAACCACAAATTCAAAATCTTAGACAATTAGAATATTTTGAAAAGTTTCAACATTTTAGACTCAAAGTGTCACACTCTGATCAGCTAATGAATCTGAAACACTTGCAAAGGGTTCTTGAGCCTTTAGATGGTCTTTCAGTCTAAAGCCTGTGGCACACCGGAGGTGGACGCGCCGCGCTGTCATTTTAAATAGAAGCCATTATAGTTAAGGAGAATGGGCACACGGGGAGCACCGCGTTGCTGCCCAGAAGCACCGCACTGCGGTGCTGAAGATAGGCAACAGCTCTATCTCAAGTGCGGCAGCGCCGCGGCTGTTTACAGCATTGTGGAGTACTTTACAGCAGACACTACGACGTGGAACGGCTTTACAGCACAAACCCAGCTTTAAACCCATAACTATAACGTACTATTGATCTTAAAATATTTTAATAAATAGCGTACTTACCCCACAGTTGAATTAGTCTCACAAAACACGACGGCAAGTTTGATCATGTATAAATTGAGTAACTTCCTGCTTCCTGTTCTCATGTCCCACGTGACTTTCCAAGAAGCGCTCAGCAACGCAGCACAGCACATCCCGCGTGCCCCAAGCTTAAATCGAATTACTGAAATAGATGGACTTTTGCACCATATTCTAATTTTGAAGGTTTACCTGTAGAATGGCAATGAATCATATGGCTGTATGTCTTTGCACATTGCTTCATTGTTCCTGTTAGCAGCTTTGACATTAATCCAAATACAGCATTCGATTTGCCTTTTTGCTTTTACACAGTGTTTAAAATAGAAGATAGCACAGGCAGAAACTTAGTAAATTACATTGTTTGCTAATTAACAGGACACAGATCCAAGGCCTCATCGTAAATGACATTTCAGTTTTCATATTACTGCTGCCCTACTATATTTACACCTATGAGTGGATTGTTCTACCTGAGTGACCAAGGGCTCCAGAAGCCTCTCCACAGTCAAGGTGCGGATTTCTAGATTCTTTGGGTCCCATTTCAGCAGGATAGGGGAGGTGGCGGTCGTCATGGTGTCTGTTGAGATCAGAAACGGTTAAAAGGTTAGAAAAAGCTAAAGTAGATTACATTATTACACAGCTGGGAAAGTTCAAATTACATAAAGGCAACTTGAAAATGGGATTCAAAAATCATCAGAGAAATCCAAACTCAACATGTGCAGCAACGTGCACCCCAGTAAAACCAACTAAACCCAGAGTGACAGAGTTTGGCTATGGGTGAATCGTTTAGGCCTCGGTTTGAACGCATTGTGTCGTGGATTACTTTCATTGAACAAAGTAAAGAGTCAGCAAATCCAGACTCTCTATTCATCAAATAAAAGTGGGCAGAAATAACCGCAATCTACTATATTCCTTAAATATTAGATCTCAATGTACTGCACTCTACTAAACTTTGTGTTTTGTATAAATTGATGAGCATAGCTCAGAGAAGAAGCTGTTCTCTTTTTGTACATTTTGGAGAGCTAGTTGTTATTCAGCAGAGTTTTGGCCTACATTGGTCCACTGTCTGAGCAGCATCGTGATGAC